>NC_142651.1:83972500-84128437 GCF_055504915.1 Nelumbo nucifera
TCTTAAACCTTCTCACCCTGTAGTCTTCAGCAAGAAAGGACCATGGCTTGGGTCCAATTTTACCTGCCTTATCTTCAAAAGGGCAGACAACACGTCATTCATGTCTGGCCGATCCTCTGGGGCTGGGCAGGTGCAAGACAAAGCCAATTCAAGAAGTTCGAATACTTTCTCTTGCTCCTGTTGGGTGGATATAGTGAGAGCTAGATCTGGGTCAATCACTTGAAAAAGCCTTTCTGCTCCATTTTTTAGAGCCTTCTCCACCAGTTGACGAAGAGTAATTGGAAGTCCATTCTCTTCTATTGTCCCAGTAGGACTTCTTCTGGTTAGGAACTCCATCACCACTACTCCAAAGCTGAAAATGTCCACCTTAGTTGTAATTTTCCTCGTGTATGCAAACTCTGAAGAATGAGATTAAAAAAAAATAAGAGAAACAAATAAATGCATTTGATCACAATAAACAGTAAAGTCTGAAGTGGATAACATGTCATAGAGGAGGCAAGAAAATGCTCAAAACATCATGAGATTTCTCACAGGCAACTCACAGAGAAGGTCAAATAAGAGTGCTTCATATTGTACGTTGAAACGGCAACTGATTTGTACATTCATAATTGAAATGAAAAATTTATTCTCAGCTATTGGTTTAAGATAGTTTTCTTTGAAAACTCAAATAACACTTATCCTTGCAAGTGAACAATAAGAACTTCTAAAAAATAATATTCATTCTGCATCATTACATCTCATGTTTTTAAGTAAAACAACTTGCTTAAGAGTCCCCAGATATCATTTAAGTATTGAAAGCAAAAGGGAAGAACTCATGTGATGCAATAGAAAGAGTTAAATATTTAAGACAATGTGAAATATGATAAACAAGAACAGAACCAACCAGAAGACAGAACAGAGAAGGATGTAATTTTCGCCCTGCATGAGGGGAAATATACAAGGCAAGGAAGAGGGACCATTTTGGTGCTACATATTTAAATATATAGAGTTGTAAAATCAACCACAGAAAATACCTGGTGCCAAGTAGCCAATAGTGCCTTCAAAGGCTGATGATGAGGAAAGGCTGCTTTCATCCTCGAGGTGAACACCCAGCATCCTAGCTGTTCCAAAATCACTCACATGAGCCTCCCAATCTCACCGAGAAGAATGTTAGAGGGCTTCAAATCACAGTGAATGATGGGGAAGTCATAACCAGAGTGCAAGTAAACCAACCCATTTGCAACAGAAACACATAAATTCAGCCTCTCAGAAATTGTCCACCTTGCTCGATCTGCATGAGGATCATGTATAATGCTTTCCAAGCTCCCATTTTCCATGTACTCAAGGACCAAAGCCTTTATCTTCCCACTCTCCCAAGCATAACCAACTATCTTAACTAGATTCCTATGCCTTAGATGGCTGAGGGTCTTGATTTCTCTACCAAAGCACTTGTCAACCTCTGCAGAGAATTGATACAGGTCCAGTTTCTTCACAGCTACTGCTTTCCCATCTTCAAGTTTACCCTTGAAAACACTGCTCATTCTGCTGGTACCAATCACATTATCTTTACAAAAGAAATCTGTTGCAACTTCCAATTCCTTTTGATTGAATCTCTTCAGGATAGGGGCTATTAAAGCATATTCTGGTTCTGGACATCCATCACCCTCTGACTTTTCCCTTTTGATGCATCGGCAAAGAGATAAAATTGCAAATATCAGAAGTACAAGAACAGAAACAGATCCAAGAACTATCAAAATTAAAGCAAACTTCTTGGAGAAGTGATGGGAGGCAGTCAAGCGACTCCTATTGCTGCATGGCTTGAGAAATTTGGTTCCACAGAGAGCAGTATTTCCTTGCAAGCTAGATGCATCTAGGTTTCTAAATATGCCTCCATTGGGAACAGGGCCTTCAAGCCAATTGAAGGAAAGGTTGAGATGTTTCAAGGTGGAAAGGTTCGCAAAGCTTTCAGGGATTGTGCCATTGAAGTTGTTGAGAGAAAGATCAAGATAGTTAAGATGCCTAAGATATGCAATGTTTTCTGGGAGCAAACCCTCTAACATATTGCCTGAAAGGTTCAAACTTGTTAGCAAATCCAACTGAGAGAAAGTATCACCTGGAACTTGACCTGAGATTTGGTTTCTTGACAGATCAAGAGAGAATAAATTTTGGCAGCCTCTAAGTGTCACAGGTATTCTTCCGGAGAGATTATTGTTGGAAATGTCGATAGCCTGAACCATTTCAAACCCTCCAAGCTCATCTGGAATAGTACCCTCCAAAAAGTTGTGTGACAAGTTAAGATATATTGATATGCTTTTCATGCTTGCTATCACTGATCCGGGAATAGAGCCACTGAGATGATTGTGGGAAAGATCGAGGACTGTTAATTGCTTAAGATGCTCCATGGTTTTCGGAATTGACCCATTTAGCTTGTTCCCTTGGAGATTCAAGTATGAAAGGAACCTGAATTTTGAGAAAGCATCTGGAATGGGACCTGTGAATCTGTTGAGCGCTAACCGGAGAAAAGTGAGTTGTTTCAATTCAAATAATGGCTTTGGAATCTCACCTTCTAGATTATTCTCAGGTAAGGAAAGTAATTGAAGTTGTGGTAATTTTGATATTTCAGGAGGAATCTGACCTGAAAAGTTATTCACGCCTAGTTCTAAGTTCACCAATTGACTTAGATTACCAATCTCAGATGGAATTGGACCTCCAAGGAAGTTTTCAAACAGAAGCAGCTTTTGCAAGTTATACAGTGATCCAAGGTTTGAAGGAATCCTCCCCACCATGAAATTTGAGCTGATTTGCAAAGTTGTCAAATTGGTCAAGTTCATTAATGATGAAGGAATATCCCCTGTCAATCGATTCAAGTGCATGTTTAGAACTATTAATGATCTCAAGGATCCGAGTTCAATAGGTATCCTTCCAGTTAATTGATTTCGTGAAAGACCCAGATGAGTTAGTGATTTGCATTGTGATAAGGAGGCAGGGATTGTGGAAGATAAATTATTCTCGTATAACCTTAATGTTTCTAAGTTTTCCAGTTGCCCAAGCTCAGAAGGAATGCCTCCTGTTAATTTATTCCTGTACAGGTTCAGATATACAAGTTTCCTACAACGACCGAGTTCAGGTGGGATCTTCCCAACAAGAAAATTTTCAAATAATTGAAGATACTGTAAGTTGGACAAGTTTCCCAATCCAGGAGGTATTATTCCAGACAACTGGTTCTGACTCAGATCTAGATTTTCCAAAGATCCTAACCTATCAACAGAAAATGGTATAGAACCTACTAATTTCTTTGTAAAACCTACTACTTGCTGAAGATTAACTAAATTGCCAATGTTAGATGGGATAGTACCAGTGAGGTTGTTTGAGTTGAAACCAAACATAGTTAAGGTCGTGCAGTTGCAAATGCTCTCAGGGATGCTTCCATCCAAAAGATTTGCCCCAACATCTAATATCTGCAGATTTTTCAGACTCCCTAACTCTGCTGGAATAGAACCAGAAAGTGAATTGTCAAAAACGATTAGTTGGATGAGCCCTGAGCAGAACCCCAACTGAACAGGAATAGAACCTGTAAATGAATTAGAAGTCAAGTCAAAAACCTGGAGAGTTGAAATGTTTCCTATGAATGGAGAAATCTTCCCTTCAAGTTTCTTTTCGACAAGAGCAATTGAAATGACCCGGTTAGATGAAAAATCACATGCAATACCAGACCAATTGCAGTGATGATTTGCATCAGTCCAATCTGCAAGTGCTTTAAGTGGGTCGTGGGTGACTGAACTCTTGAAAGCCTTCAAAGCCTCAAGCTCGACAACAGAGATCAACTCTCTGGACTGAACTACAGCTGCAACAGAAAAATACACCAAAACCAACACCAGGACAGCATCCCGAAATGCCATTGCTACCACGAAAATAATTTAACCTGAGTTTAAAGCTTAACCCAGAACAGAGATTTATAAGATGATTCAGTCAATGACAGTCAAATCCGGACCACTTTTATACTAAAGCTCTCGTAACGTCATACCGCCATTCCCTTAACCATGTCGACTTCTGAAAATAAACCCAAGAATTAAAATCTCAACCGTTTCACAACTGTAGCAGTAAATCCCCCCTTACCTATATCCTACTCAAATTCTTTACTGAGATCAATCCAATACACCCGTTTTCTAAATAGCTAGATTTTTCAAAGTCAAACAAACAAGCCTGAAAATTTTCAATTCAATCTTATCACTTTAGAATCCTAATAATTACAGACGGTTTAAGGAACCCAGACCGTTTTTCAATATTATTTTTCTCTACAGCATTTACTGATCCGCCGCGTAGCTTAAGGAGATGAGCTACCCCTAGTCTAAGCAACCTTATCTCCAACATGAATTTTAGCTAAAAGAGATTCACAGATACGGTCTGTACTGTAAATGGGTTGACCTCACCTGTCGGCGCGATCGAGAAACATGACTCCTCCATGGATTTCTCTTCTGTGACAAAACAACGTGCACAGATAAGTCAGTTACCCAAGTTTAATTTGTCAGATTGGGTGTAGGTAAGTCCTTTTGTCTGCGTGACGAATTTCGATTCGTATTGGGTTGCAAACTGAAATGGGAACCAATGGGCGTCAACATTTGTCGCCATCAGGCGACTGAACCTGAATGCTTTAGTGTTTCGGCCAAACTTTATCTCCTTGGTCGCTCGAACTTGAAGAATTTTGGTTGACTGGACAGCACTCACCAAGAAGTGGAAACACAGTTGGCTTCGGAATTCGAGTCAGTCTTTCCACAAGAGAGAGATGGGACCGATCGACCCTGAGCCTGAGGTCATATACTCATGTGTGGGGCTGGGAAATTCGGCTCTGCTAACGACAACATATAGCTGGTCACATTCGCACAAGCGTACGTTGGGAAAGTTAATTTGCCTACAAAAAGAGCAATTTGTCAAATAAGACACGATTTGTAGTATAAACTACAAAGAGGACAAGTGTAGAAACAAGCAAACTTACGATAGAAACGAGAAAGAACATGGTCAGGGAAAGAAAGTTTGGAGCTCAAAAAAGATTATTTTAATGTAAATGATTTAATTCCTTCATCGTCTTTAACTTAGAAAAAGGTACAAAAACCTTTTTGGACCCACTCTGTTAAGTTAAATTTTAGAGATTTGATATCAGTGAACTTTTCTTTTTTCTGATGTGTTGAATGTTATTCTAAATTTTGAATTCAGAATTTTGAAAATTGTCTAATGTCTATATCATTACAAAACAAAAAGTTATGGAATTTCAGTTTAAGAAATAAGATTTAAAAAACGAACATTATTTTTCCAATAAAGTTATAAAATTCCTCTAGATAAGAGTTAAGAAGAAACGATTAGACTCTGAGTTTCTACATGTTTATGGATTTTCTCATGGTCAGTTGGTCTGGACCTTTATTCCTCATGGTCGTTTCACCTATACTTCAGCCTATAAAGTTCTTCAAGGCACTGCCAACTCTTCATCACATCATATGGCTTTTTATAGAGTCACATGGGAAAAATTCTTAGAAACTAAAGGAACTCCCACCACGGATTCACCTTTTCCTTTGGGGATGTTTGAATGATTTACTTCCACTACTATCTACACTTGCCAAGTATTCTAGAAAGATAGAGACCCTATGCTCTATGTGCCAAGAGGAAGAGGAAGACTATGAACATCTTTTCCTTAAATGCCCAACTACAAAAGTGGTGTAGTTCGGATCTTACCTCTCATTGAGAGTTGATGATTTTGAGGGATGGAGTCTACCTTAATGGTTGGAATTTTGGTGGAACAAGAGTTGTTGGGATGATACATAGACTTTAAGTTTGTTTAGTATTTGTGCAATTATAATGTGGCATTTTTGAGAGGACTGATGCCAAGACAAGCCAAACTATCTAGCATCCCATTATCAAATTTTTGAAGTGACTAAGCTCAAGCTTGAACGAGTGATTCTCCAGCCTCTGACTGATCTTCCTACCTCTTCTGCTATCAGATGGCAAACCCTAGCTGAAAACATTAAGGCCCCATTTGCTTTTTGGTAAGTTACTTACCCAAGTAAATGCAGTTACCTGGGTAAGATTTTCTTGGGAATGCTTACCCAGGTAAGTGCATTTACCCATGTTCTTTTATTTCTCATGTAAATAAGGCAATGACCATTTTAGCCATAACAATCCATTATTAAAAGGGGCATTTTTATTCCATTCAAGTATTGGAAACTTCCCCCTAGGTGGGAAAGTTATTTACCTACCTAGGAGATGGGTATCACTTACTCGGGTAAGTGAACGAGGAAAATAAACTTTCCCTGGTCTCGACATAAATCTGAAAAAAGAACATGGGATTATTGGTCAATGGGAACCAAAATCCCATTGACCAACTGTCCCCCCTCTCAAAATCCGAAAAAAGAATGCCCCCTAAAGTTAATGTAGATGGGGTGGTCAGCCTTAATTCTTACGGCCCATGAACAGGTCTAGGTGCCAGCATGGAACATCTGAAGAAATTGAAGCTAAAGCCTTTGGAGAGGCTTTGCGCATGGCATTGAATTTGAAGATCACTCACTTAATTCTGGAGGGGGATGCTCAAAAGATCACAAACCTTGACTCTCCCCCCCCCCCCCCAACACCACATTTCATCATCTCTCATACTCCTAGAATATATATATATATATATTACAACAAGGAAGTCTAGAAATTTTTTCTTTTTCTGAATTTTTTATTTTTTTAATTCTATATCATTTTTGAAACAATCAATGAGATGCACTTTCCCAATGACCTAAATAATCTCTTCTAATAAATTACCCCCCCCCCAATCCCCCACTTTCTCCTAAATTATCTCTAATTCTTATTTATCTCCAAAATTATTTCTAATTTAAGAGGGAGTATTTCTCTCCTAAATTATCAATAATTCCTATTTATCTTCTACCCCACCTTTTATCTATATCTTTCTAATGAAAGTCTGGATTAAAAAATATAAAGAATAATTTAAATATTCGAACAAAGTTATATAATAATTTTAAAATATTTATTAAAAACAATAAATAATTTTATATTTTTACAAAATATATCACGAAATTATGTACTAACAATTTAAATTCTTTTTTTCCAGATTATCAATTTAAATATTCAAATAATTAAATTTTAAAATTAAAAAATAAAATATTATTCAAATATTTGAATAAATAAAAATCTTAAATAACAGAAAATTTAATAATATGTAATAGCTTTAAATCAATAAAATTTAAATAAAAAAAATTAATATTTTACATATTATTTAAATATTTAAATCACTAAATATTTAACATAACTAGATTTTCAATAGTTAAAATAATGAAATTAAGTAATAAATTTGAAAAAAAATCTTAAAGTAGAAAAATAATTATAACATAATATTTAAATTAATAATAATTTAATATCTTAAAAATTGATAATGAAATTATATATTAATAGTATCAATTATAATTTTATGGATTATTGAATTCAGTAAATAACAAAAACTTTTAAATATTTTGCATATTGTTTAAATATTTAAACAACTAAATATTTAACATAAATAGATTTTAAATAGTTAAAATAACGAAATTATATGATAAATTAAAAAAATCTTAAAAGTATAAAAATAATTATAACATAATATTGAAAATAATAATAATTTAATATCTTACAAAATTAACAGAAATTATGTAATAATAGTATAAATTATAATTTTATATATTATTAAATTCAATAAATAATTAATATTTTAAAATTTAAATATTTTACGTATTATTTAAGTATATAAATAACTGAATATTTTAAATATTTTAACATAACTAGATTTTAAATAACTAAGATAAAGAAAATATGTAATAAATTTAAAAAAATCTGAAAAGTAGAAAAGTAATCATAACATAATATTGAAATTAATAACAATTTAATGTTTTACAAAATTAATAATGAACTAACTTTAATAATAATTTTATATTTTTATAAAATATTGTAAATAACTAATTTCACTTATATCAATTAATAATTCGAGAAAATAGCTTTCAAAATCATTAATATTTATTAATAATAATTTTAAACTATTAATCTATATTTATTATATAATTATATGCTAAGATTAATATTGATTGTATTTTAGTAATTATTTATTATTTTTTGTGATAAATGTATTTACAATAATTATTTATAAATTTATTTTTTTTTTATTTAAAAAACTTTCAATAATTATTGGAGATTAAACTAATATTATTGAATTTTTTAAAATTTTTTTTATTGTACTTATTGAATTTATTGTATTTTTTATAACTTGTTTATTAATATTTATTAGAGATTAAACTATTATTTATGACCATATTATTGATTGACTAATTTAATATATTTTTAGTACTTATTATATTTTTTTAATTATTGTATTTTTCCTTACTAATATATTTTCAATAATTGTGTATTTTTGCTATAAATTTTCAACAATTGTTGGAGATTAAACTATTGCTATTTATCAAAGATGAGACTATTAATTTAGCTGAAATTATGAGTGTTCATGAGTCAGTTTGGTTCGATCATTGGCTGTTTGGCCAACCAAATTAACCTAGTCATGTTGCAAAGTTGGTCAGCTGAAACCGATTTGACCATTTGTGAAAATCAACCCACTCAGGTTGTATTGATTTAGGTTGATTTTTTAGTTTGGTTGGTCGATTAAAAGATTTAAACTTAAAAATTAAATTTATGATATAAAATATTTTAGACTAAGAAATCTGGGAAATTTCTCACTTTTCCGTATTAAAAATTATATTTAAAATATAAAATATTAATATATAATTATATATCCATGGTTAGGTCACTTAATTTTGGTCGGTTTACAAATGGCCAAAGCGAAACTGATCCAACTTGGTCGAGTTGGGAAGTTTTTTAACCAAAGTAGACCTAAAATATTAGAAAACCAACTAACTCGGGTCGAGTTGATAAGGTTGGTTGGTTTCATCAGTTAGATGAATAAACCTAATTGAAATTAATTATTGTTATTTTTTATTATAAAAAAATTTTAAAAGTAGTATATAAAATATGAATAATTATTAATTATTTAAAAAAATTAAAAATATAAAACAATTGTACACTCTTATGTAATTCTATTAGGGTTATTTACTAGAACACACCTTATAGTTTTACATATTTACTTGAACCTACGTTATAGTTTTCATTTTACTAAAATATCCCATATAATTTATAATTTTTTTACTTAATCAACCTTTCATTAAGGAGTATTTGTTTTGCCATTAGGCCCATGATTTTTTATTCCAAAAATACCCTTAACAATTTTTTGTATAGGAAACGACATTGACTAAATATAGCCAATAGAGTGGTTGCCCGTATTTTATTAGGGGCAAAAATGGTATTTTAATTTTTATTTTCTTTTGATTAAATTTATTTAAATGAACATTAGGGTCAACATTGTCATTTTCTACTATCATCTAATGGAAGATTAATTAAATCCATTGCAAATTATAAGTGGTGTTTTTTGTAAAATACAAACTATAGGGTAGATTTTAGTAAATCCATGAAACTATAGGGGGTGTTTTAGTAAATGACCATTTCTATTATTTAGCTTTTGCTTAACAAATCTCGTGCATCGCATGGGTCCCCGCTAGTAGGCAATATAGCATTCCATTCTTTGGTCAAGCATGCTTGTAATGTCTCTAGAACAATTAATTTCTTGGTCTTCGCCACCTGAATTTTTAATGCATGTATTGTTGAAATAAGATACAATGAATCTGCCTAGGGGCTTTCTTCAAAAACAAAGAAAGAAAGAAAGAAAGAAAGTTATACCCTTAGCTAGGGTATGCATCTTATGCTATTTTGTAGACCTGTAAACTGAACTAATAGTTATACAACGTCATTGAGCAGGGCCCGTTCTGACTTGGTGGGTGAGTTGATTTGAGCTTGGTTTTACATGTGTAGTCTTTAAATCATGTTTGGAGAAAAATTTAGAGAGCTTAAGGCCATGTTTGGGTAGATTTTGTATTTTGTGTATTTGAGAATATGAAAATATAAAAGTATAAATTATATTTTTTACTTTTGTATTTTAACTTTGAAATACGTTTAGATGAAAAATTTTAAAAAGTATATTTTTTAAAGCAAAAGTAACACAAGACATGTAAGTACAATAAAATGTTGCACACATATAAATGCCATGTGATATCAATATATTGTCATATGATATACCCAAATGCCATGCGACATTCATATGTTGTTACATGACATCTATATATACTTTCGTTTGGCAGTTATGTGTCATTGGTGCACATGTAACCTATATGTTTTATCACATGATACAAACATGTTGTTAAATATATTTTAAGTCTCACATAACATTCATATACACTATGACATAGTATATACATGTGTCATTAAATACATTCAAATACCATGTAGCATCTATGTATCCTTTCATGTAGCACACACATGTTATTAATGTCTCATGGCATTAAGTACATTTAAATGCTGCATAGTATTCATATAGAAAAGTGGCTCCCCTTAATGCAGTAATAATGGATGGGAGTGACGACAGTGACGGAAATGGTTCTTGCATTGAAATTCCAACAGGAATCACAGGAGCAATGGTAGAGAGCTCTTCTTCTTCTTCAAGCACCCAGCAGCAGAGCAGAAAAGATTTGGACGGTCCAAGTCGATTTCAATAGATTTGGAAGACATTAAGAGACATTTCAAAGTTCCAATAACAAAAGCAGCCAAGGAAATGAAGGTGGGCTTGACAGTTTTGAAGAAGCGCTGCAGGGAGCTTCAAATAAAGAGATGGCCCCATCGCAAGATTAAGAGCCTGTCTTCCCTCATTCACAACGTTAAGGTAATTACTGTACATTACCAGTTCCCACGTACAAACCCATGAGAATCATGATCATGAGATAGGGTCATCAGATAATCCCAACCATCTGTCAATTAATATCTTAACCATAGCCCATTGACCTGGTCAAATAGGTGATGTGTGCTTCAACCAGTAAGGTCATTTGGTTATTAACCAAATCAATGTTTTTTTTGCAACGAAGTGGTTTAGGTTAAAACATACACAAAAAAATATGTCTAAGTAACAAATTAATATATCAAACTCTGTGGTTCAACCATATATTCAAAACATTGATAGAAACTATAAGAACATTTGAAGTTAGATCTTTGAATTGAAAGACAATATATCCACCAAGTACAACATGGTTTGATCACTTTTCTTTGTTCCATAAATTCTTATAAAAGCACTAATATTACTATCACCATCATTTGAAATTGCCACATGTGCACATTTGCTAGTGTTTGGTAAAAAAAATTAGAGAGCTTAATCGACTATTAGTCGGTCATGTTTTGGGCCGTCCGTTTTAGCCTCTTTAGATAGCTTTAAGTAGAGCGCCTAAAATCAGCTGAACTTGAATGTTTAACTCAACCCTCTCAAATAGGTATTAAAAGAGGCTGAAGCAAACAATCCTTGAAATGATTGGCTGAGCCGATTTAGGATCTTCAGATTTCTTACCAAATATTGCTTATAAGATGTTTGTGTGGGTCTCACCTTGGAAAGTTATAAGGAAGCTAATGCACTTTAGTCCTCCCAAATAGAAACTAGGTTTAAAAATAAAATAAAATAAAATGAAGACTCGTGGAGTAGGTTTGGTTCAAGGAATCCAATCCTAATCCATGTTCCCTTAACTAAAGCCTTAGGCCATGTTTGGTGGGGCTTAAAGTAATTGCTTCTAGCACTTATTGCCTTTTGGAAGTCAAACTCCAACAGTAATGGACCGGGTATTCTTTTATAGAACCAAGGGGGGCTACACAAGATGGGGGGTAGCATGTCCCCACAAATCACTAAAACAAGTGAAATCTAAAGACCATGGGGGCTTACAAAGATTAAAAGAGATAGTACCGTATCAGGATCTAAGAACTTCATTTGCAATCCAATCAGCTGCTTGGTTGGCTTCCCTAAAGACATATTTGTACCACACTCCATTCTTGAACTGGTCCTTCATCTCTAAGCCGTCTTGGATAATATTCTTTAATCTCCATGGGGGGGGGGGGGTATCATATCGTATCTTTGAAAAATAGATACAGGATATTCATGGAAATTGAATATTTCGTCTTTTTTCATGCATATCAGTAGTGTATCAATGAAAAAGATATAGCCAAAAACTAAAAATATTAAAGGGGGAAAGCAAGTTTTTTTTCCTCGAAATAAGCCTTCTTTCACCCCCAAATGACTCTAAAACTCCGAACTTCATTCCTAGAGTGCTAGATTTGCATAAGTTTGCAAAAAACAAGTGTGAATCGTTAATTTTTTTAAAGATTTTTCAATTTTTGAAAAAAAATATGGCAAAATAGGTAATTTTTTTCAATTTTTATAATATCTTGTGATTTCTTTTTTCTTTTTTGAATGTTTAAATTTATGTTGATCTACATTTTTTTACATTCAAAATCATAATTTTTTTTTTGTGTTATTAGTAGATTTATGGAAATTCCATGAAGATATTTGGGGAAATATAAATTAATAAAAAATTTGAAAATGTAATTTTTTCTCTACCTATAAAGACTAAATATGTTTTAGATCTATGGATTTATCTATCATACCTATAGAGCAATTGAAATTTCTTCTTTAATATTTTTTTATTTTTTATATTTTTAGAATTAAAAATAAATAATAATTAATTATATTTTATCATTTGATCACAAAAATTGAATATATTATAATTCTATGGATGATCTATCATATCCATAGACCAAATGAAATTTCTTCCTTAATAATTATTTTCTGAATATATAATATAATGTTTATTTATTTCTTATAATTTTTGGAAATGAATTATAAATATTAATTATTTAAATAATAAATAATTATTAATTATATTTTCACATAGAAGTTGTGCCAATGCATGTTTTATGGTTGTATAGGAGAGTTGGGCTTTTCTCATCCCATAAAACATTAAAACTTAAGAATTATAATTGAGCATATGATTTTTAATGAAATTATAATTAACTACAATATATTTATTCATAAAACCATTAAAATATATTAATTTAATATATATATATATATATATATATATATATATACACTTCATTGAGGTCTTATACTTAGTGTTGTTGATGTTTTATCATTTATTGAAGTATTTATAGTGTTTCCAAGTGTATCTATGCATATATTAGTTTTTCTCTGATACGCATGCATATCCATGACATATCCTGATACGTCTCTTAAAATTACCTTTCTGATACACTTGGTGTTTCTGATACTTTGAACCTTGACTTGACCCTTGATGCATGAAATAACAAGCTAAGAGTCACCCTCAATGGTAATGGGAAATTATGAAAACTTGACTACCAAATTATGCACTTTCCAAGCAACCCAAACTTCAGCCACATTGATGGTGGAGAAACCTAAGGAGTAACCTTTGTAATCAACTATTTTACCTAAGTGGTTTCTAGCTATTGCCACAACAGAGCGTAAATCATTTTTTGAACGTGAAGAATCAAAAATTATCTTTATGGCTCCAGGGTCAGGGGAAATCCACTTGATATGTTTCGACTTCTTATTATCCTTTGCCTTCTTAAGGCCTTCTTTGTTAACACAATATTCTTTAAAAGCTTTAGTTGCTCTATCCAAAATTTCTTGAGGAGGGAAGGAGTTGTTATTAAAGGTTTTTTTTATATCTATTCTTCCAATACCACAAAATGAAAACAAACTTTTACTTTAGGCTTAGTTTGGGAGGATTACAAATGCAAATATATAGAGTGCAAAATCTTATATTTTGTATGTATTTACACCGTGCATACTTGCATCTGTACTCTTTCCAAACTGAGCCTCATGTTTTCTCCTTCCATAACATCCCTCTTGTGAATGCTAGTCCCCCAATTTAGAAAAGAAAAGTTGAGTTCATGGGGACCATCAATGTTAAGATTGGCTAATAACCAGGTTTGTTTGCTATTGTCACAGTTTTTAAAGATATGACTTAAATCTTATTCCTCACCATAGAAGCTATATTCAATATCAAGATTAAAACCACTTTTCTTTAGAAGGGTTTTCGATGGAAGCTTGTTTGTAGTAAGGAGAAACACAAAAACTCTGAGTTTTGGAGGGTAATTCAGCTTCCAAACTTTTGAGAGCCAACTAAAATCATTGTCTTTGTTTAAATTCAAACTACATTTTAGTTTGTAAGCTGATTTCATCATGAAAACCCCTTTGGGATTAACTCTCCAAATCACCATGTCTTCTTTTGGCCTTGATGGTATAAAAATAAATTTGATCCTAGACTAGGTATCAGTTGGAACTAAGTTTCTCAGTTTGTTCTTAATCCAAACCTTTTGTATCATGATCAATCAAACCACTCACAAGAAGGTTTTCATCCTCAATTTGATGTGGGGAGATAACTTCAGCTAGAGTGGAGTCACTTCACCATCTATCCCTCCAAAAATTTGCATCGTTGCCATTTCCAATCTCCCAACCAATACCTTTTTAATGAACTCTCTAGCATCAAGGATTCCTCTCTAAGCCCAAGAGATACCTTTTTTTTTTCCTTGGCACTCCAAAAACTTTCTTTTGAAAGATATTTACTCCTAACCACTTTGACCCAAAGATTATCTTCCTCATTTAAAATTTTCCATCCTAACTTTGTAAGGCTTCATTTACCCAATGGAAGTTTTCGAGACCCAAACCACCCCAACTCTTTGGTTTACAAACTATCTCCCAACTTAACAAATGGAGGGACTTTTTTTCACTAGAGTTAAACCAAAGGAAGTTTCTTTGGGATTAATCTAAATCTTCTATGACATTTTGGAGGAGCTTAAAAGACTTAATGAGGCATCATATTAGTAGTGGAATTAAGGAGAGTAATTCTTCTAGCTAAGGAGAGAGTTTTTTTTTCCAATTCTTAAGTTTGTTACTGACTCTATTCTTGACAAACATGAAAGTCTTTTTGGTAACTTTGGAGTTAATTAAGGGTGCTCCCAAGTAAAGGTTTGATTTTGTCTAGATTGGAATTTTCATAATTTTTGCCAGAATTTTTTGAAATCAATTAGGGGTATTCTTTGAAAATTGGATTGCAGATTACTTAAAATTAGGACTTTGACCTGAAGCGCTTTCAAAATTTGAGAGGATTTCTTTAATTTTCAAACAAGATGGAATTGTAGTCTTGGTTAAAATAATACAGTCATCTGCATATTTCAGAATTGGGATTTTCAGGCTATCCTTTGACACCTTGCAACCAATGGGACTACCAAAGAGTAGAGATTCCTTAACAAGTTTCTTGGCAAGAGCTTCACCACACACCACAAGATATATGGAGAGAGTGGATCACCTTCCCGATACCTCTGGTAGGAAAGCATTCCCTAAACGGGATACCATTAACCAAAATTTGAAATGAGGCAGTCTTAATGCATTCCATGACACAACCAATCCATTTATCATGGAATTCAAATTTCCTCATTCCATTCAAGCCTATCATACGCTTTTTCCATGTCAATTTTGCAAGCCATAATCCCAATCTTAACTTTTTTCCCCTTCATAGTGTGAATCATCTCATGAATAAGGGTGTCAATTGGACTGGATTTGGTCCAACCCGATCCAATCCAATGTGAGTCCATTTACAGATGGATTGGACCCAATCCAATCCATTAAAATGTAAATGGATTGGACTGGATCCAATCCAAATTAAATGAAATATCAAAAACTATATAAAAAATTACAAAAATATATTAAAATGAAAAAAATCTAAAACATTAAAATCAAAGCTTCTTCACAATTTTTTTTTTTAATTTGTTGTTTCTATAAATTAATCTTCTTCACCATAGACTATCAATCTTCTTGATCTCAGAAAGCTCTTTTCTGCAAAATTTCACCTACATATGCTCTGTCAACCAATACCTGAAAAATACAAAAAAAGATAGCTTGTCAAAATCCCACCGTTGTCCAACTCTGAGTTAACTAAATATTGAGTAAAGCCTACAGAGCTTTCAATGGTAAGGTTACCGTCCCATTTTTTAACAGTAAATCAACCAAAAGCTTCCATTATTAGAACTTATTTCCCTAATATCATGAGCCAATTTCATTGGCCTTGTAGCCTCGTCCTTAGTTCACCAAGTGGTATTAATAACCTCCACAACTATTGGTTTTATTACATTTTCATTGGAATTTTCTAATCTTGACAATAAGGCTCTTCATTAGATTTGTTTTCTCCTATGGGACTGTTCTATATGAAAACTACCAAGTAATGTTGCCAACTCCATTCTGGGCTTCTCTACTTGGCAGATCTTAAGGTCCATATGCACAAGATTTTCATTCTGGATCTTGGAACTCTTCAGTAATGCCGTTCATGCATAGAGCTGAAAAAGTGAAGAAGCATTCATCTTGAAGTAGAGAATTTTGAGAAATCATACAACCATTTCCTCTTACAAATTTAAGATTTACCATATTCACTGTAAAGTCATTATATTGGTCCTTTCGGCTGTAAATTTTTATGTTTTGAAATAAAAATGTTTTGTTAAAAAGGGCAGTATTCTATTTGCTGAACTACATTTGTTTGTTCTCATAAGATTCTTGGAGTCTAATCCCAAAATTGGAGAAAGTTATGATACAACAAGTCTTGGTTTGTTAAACCAAAGAGCTCTTAAGAGCTTAGGTCCATTCCTGCAACTAATTCAATCTAACTATTTACCATTCATGGACCCTATAGAAGATAAATCAATGTATATCCTTGTGAAAACACAGAGAATAAGTGTGCCTTCTCATTTAATGGGTTTTAAAAATGGGATTTAGTAAATCAAAACTCAGACTTAAAGATATATCAAAACTCAGATTTAATGGATTTATTGAACCCATTACAGCTAAAGCATCTTTATCAGTACTTAACATCAATGGTTGGTTCCCTGATCTCTAAAGTTGTAATTAATGATCTTCAATAACTTCAAAAGGAGCATTCTTCATTTAAATTGCAACACAAAGGGAATCTCTTACAATTTATAATCTTATAAATCGGAGAGGTGATAATCATTAGCCACCTTTTGCTTGCATAGATTCACTATAAGGATGTGATTTTGTTTTCTTTGTGGGTTCAATGGGTTGCCCAGAAACTATGTTTTGGGTTGGCAAGTTTGATCATGTTAGAGGAACTTTAGTAGTCTATCTATAAATCCCATAACTTCAAGCTAAAGAAGGCTAGAAATTATAGATCTCAAGTCTAAAATAAAATTGTGCCATTCTTAAATAGCATCCTACCCCAAGCAAAGCATTCAGCCATGTATTGAATACCCCATCTTCAATACCCAAAGCTCTATGAGAAGTGGGTCTGGAGCAATTATTTCAGTAGTTAAACCTACTTTCAATAGAATAAACAAAGGGTACCTTAAGATGAGAGCAGCTTCAACTTGCACTTCATGTCAAAAAAAAAAAAAAACTTAAATCCTACAAAATCATTAAATCATCAGTCAATGAATTGTGAAACAAGGAAGTCCTGAAGCAAAATAGCATGCTTGAGTACTTATTTCTTCAAGTCCTGCATTTCTTAACAAGCCTGGCATATTACAGGATTTACTTATGAATATCAAAGTCAAATAACCATGATTTTTTTTTCAAGACTATTATCATCTAACCATGTCCTATTTCTACATGAGTCCTGTGAGCTCATAGTTAAAGGCAACAACACACATCCATTTTCACACAAGAGAGAACAAAGTTAAAACTATAACTGACTAGAACCCCACTCCCACAGCCTCTCATAAACTTACCCAAGCAGAAAGGAATTGAAATTTTGTCACTAGTTAGAAGAGAGGAGATGCATCATGGGCAGCAGCCCTAGAAGTTGATAATTTCTAGGTAGCTCCTCTCACCAGTCACCAGTCACATGAGGGAGGCTAAATGTAGGTTGTTTTATACAATCAGTCGTTTTTATATATTTTGGCATTTTACTAAAAAAAGTAAATGGGAATGATAGTGAGTGACAGGGTTGAAGTTGCAAGAGATGATTAAAGGGCTCATAGTTTAACATTTGGAAGTAAAAAATCTATTGTTTTATTGCAGAGTTTCCTAATCAAAACAACTTTCTAGTCCGAATAATAACCATTCTAGTTTCCTAAATTCTAGTTCATTGAATTCTAGTTACTTACAATGGGATGTTCAACCTAAACCGGATTGGACTGCTCAATCTGGATTGGTCCAACCCACTGTCTTATTGGACTGTTCAACTTGGACCGGATTGGATTTGTCCAACTCAATGTCTTAGTGGATTGTCCAACTTGTTCAAGTTGGTTTTAATTCAAATTGTGTCCAACCCAAACCTGGTTCATTGAGAGCCCCACTCTTATCTTCTATCAATAGACTAGATATTGGTTCAGCACTTCAGACCAACCCAATCCAATATAAATCATTTATAATGGACTAGGTCCAATCCAATCTAAATTTTATAAGCAAATATTTTATAAAAAAATTATAAGAAAAAATATTTAGATAAATATTCCGCAAAATCCACATACAAAAGGTATTTGTTTGTTTACATTCAACTGTCTTATTACAATATCCAACCTTTTCAACTTAGACTAGTCCAATTCACTGTCTTATTGGACTATCCAACCTGTTCAACCTGGACTGGATTGAACTGGTCCAATTCATTGTTCTTTTACTTAAAAGTGTAATGGATTAAGACAAACTTGTAAAAAAGCTATTAAAATATTTAGGAAACCTTATCTCAATAAATGTATTGATTGATAATGAAAAGCACAACCATGCAAGAGCAAGAAACGACCAAAATGATAAAAGAGACCAATTTCATGCTTAACAACAATATCTCCCCTAGGCCAAAAATAGAGATTGAAGCAAGTTCTCTATCCAAATCCAAAGATTTAATTCGTCAATAGAATGCTATTTAATTATTTTTGAAGGGCATATTCCCTGTTGACAAGGGCTCTGTTGTTTTCATTTTCTTCAGCCAAACGATTTTGGACTTCCTCAAGAGTCATTAGGATCTCTTGTTTTTTCTTGAAAATATTTCCAAAATATTCTTTATTCCATTTCTTTACAATATTTCTTTTCTTTATGAATTGGATATCCCAAGACCCAAAAACTTCTTAATTCCAGGATTTGTTAACAACATCATTTACTTTTGCGCCAAGACATCACATAGCTTCAAATCTCAATGGCTTTGGACCTTTGGCTTTGTGGGGCATCCGTGTAGAGAACAAGGGTGGAGTGATCAAAAACCAAGAAGGGGAGGTTTAAAAGAGAAGCATTTGGAAACTCTCTCCTCCAAACATCATTTGTTAAAGCCCAATCAATCATCTCCCATACATTCTTGTTCTTCCAAGTAAACTGGATTCCTTTCTTTTCAAGTTCCAAAATACCACTCACTAATAATCATTGAAATCTCTAGTGTGGTAAGAGAGAACCTCCCTTCCACCTCTTTTGTTCTCAGCCCATCTAAAGGCATTGAAATCCCCTAATAAAATCCAAGCTTCACTTGTATTAGCCGGAATATCTTTTGACCAGTTCCAGACTTGAAGTTGACTAGTTTTATTAGGAGGGGCATAAACAAATGTATAGAAATAAGATTTATTTGAAGCAAATTCAGTTATTAAAGCATGAACTAATCTTTCATTTGATAGGATAACCTTAAAAGTTACATATGTTTTTGTTCCACAAAATCCACAGTCCACCAGAAAACCCCACAGGATCAACAAGCAAAAAATTCACCAAAATTAAAAGATTTAACAATTTTCCTAGCACCATCTAGGTTTACCCTTGTTTCCAACTTTCCATTAAAAAATAAATTCCTAATTTGTGGACTCGGCTTAGTTCCAAAACTTGTCTTTGGAGGCTAGGTCTACCAGCCCCACACACATTCCAACTAAGTATTTGCATTGATTACAAAAGAGTATATCGGACCCATATTGTCCCTTTGATGCTTCAAGTTTCCTGAGTTCAGTTCTTCCTCATACTGGTTATTATTAGGTTCATCCCTCTTTGCAAAATCCTCTCCATCAATTGGTTGATGTTCGTCCCAGTCCTCTGCCATTTCATCATCTTCACCTTCTTCATCACCTATATTTTCTTCCTCTCCAACAGTCTACTTAAGATCCACCACCTTTTCCTTCGGAATCCACCTCTTTTGGATGGAGTTTTGACTTACTGGTTCTAAAGTGGCATGGCCAGGATTTAAGAACCAGGCTTTCGCAGTTCTTTCTTGTTGGATCAAAACCGACAGTCTTTGCCTGAATCCAATGAGGGCACCTATCTTTCCACTGCCTCTCCCTGCGCTTATCAGTGACTTTGGAGGCCCAAGGTCTCAGGTACCAACTGTTTCTTTTTGTTGACGACTGTAACCCATCCATCAGACGACTGCTCCTTCCTTGCTTTTGGACAATCATGGAACTTATGCCCATGCCACCCATGATTGATGCACAAATTGAAAATATTTTCATAAAAAAATCTTTAATCTTGTCCTGGGTTCCTTCATTTGTGAGAGGAATTTCCAGAATGAAAAGCCTAGTGAGATCCACTCTCACACACACTCTAATGGGGCGCTCTTCTTTTTTTTTTTGGATTTTGAGAGGGGAAAAGTTGGTCAATGGGATTTTGATTCCCATTGACTAAGAAATTCATATTCATTTTTTTTCAGATTTATACGGGGATTAGTGAAAGTTTATTTTCCTGGGTATACTCATCTCCTAAGTGGGTAAATTAATTTTCCCATCTAGGGGAAGTTGCCAATGCTTGGATGGGACAAAAATATCCTTTTTAATAATGAAAATTTTTATGATTAAGATGGTCATTGCCTTATTTATATGGGAAATAAAAGAACATGGATAAATATAATTACCCGGGTAAGTCTTTCCTGAAAAACACTTACCCGAATAAGTGATTTACCCAAAAACAAATGGGGCATAAAATACAAGGTTCTGGCCATTTTAATAGCATCATCATCAAGTTTCGGAACTTCACCAACGTCTCTTAAGATTATTTCAAGGTCATCTCTGAATCAGCATTCAATAGGCAGACCTGGGAGCCTAAGCGGATCATCTGTTTCAAGCAATGGACAGGGTGTGATTCATATATTTTCTCATTTCTATTCATACAAGAGCATGGATTGATTGAAACCCCGAAACCTAGCTTGAATTTTAATGTTATCATTGATTATATGATTATCCATAGAACCGAACTGACATGTAGCTACCCAAATATGAATTTTAATTTACACACATTGTGTTAACACTGGCTATTTTTGGTTCTATATTTGTGTTACAAAGTTATATTCTTATTTTTTTAATATTAAAACCTAGCTTTACATTGTCTTTAATACCATAATACTTTATAAAAAGACTTAAATTATTTCAAGTAAATGTGGTTTGGGGTCAATTGAACTGTGTAGAGCTGGTTTGAAAATATCCATGAACTTGGCACTTTATTGGCAGTAAAGAAATTGACGTTTAATGGGGCATAAAATGGTGTTTATGCATGTTTTTTATGTTTATACACAATGAAAGAGAATATTATTTTTGGGAAAATCTATGATACAAAAAAGATATGATATAGAAAGAGTTTTGACCAATCAAAACCCACGCATGAATTTTGATAAATAACACCTTATTTGCTATCACGTCTGTGATTTTAGTTTATTGGTCAGTTATTTTTCCCATATCATATCTTTTCCATATCATAGTCAAACCCTTTTATTTTTATATTGGAAAAAACCCGTTTTGAACCAAGCAATGTTATCAAATGAATGCTTTTGTCATTAGAAAAAACACCTCAAAAAAGCACTTTACCAAGCAGATTTTAACCGCTTTTTTAGAAGCGCTCATAAAAAAGGCACATCTAAAAAAGCCCATTTAGAGACAAGAAGCCTTGCCAAATGCAGCCCTAAATTATAAATAATAATTTATAAACGATGGTAACTGGTTGTTGTGCTTCAGAATTCAGTAACTGTTTGTATCTATACTGCTTCCAAACTGAGCCCTTGGCCCAATACAGCCTACTTTTATAAAAGCGATGAAGGAGGTGAGATGGTGGATTTGCTGATGACAAAACACTGACCACATCAAAGTACACATAATATACTGTCACACATTGGGAATATCTCTCCGTAAATGACAACAAATTGTGCTGAGTATGTGTGGCTGTGATGTTATATACACACGTTTTGTGATCAGAACTCAGTAGATCTGGGTTCGAGATGGACAAGCTAGTAGAGAATAATTGGATATGGGCCATACTCAGGTTGGCCCATTTCAACAAGTAGAAAATCAAAATTAATAGCCCAATTTTGGTAGTTTAAAAAAACAAAAAAAAAATGACAGCTGTGGGATTTGAACCCACGCCCTTTCGGACCAGAGCCTAAATCTGGCGCCTTAGACCACTCGGCCAAACTGTCATTGACGAATTATGTTTACAGATTTAGTATATATAATCTTCATCATTGAAATGGCTACGCAACGGTGCAGGCCACAATCACGAAGCCACCCACTTAGCTTGTAAAGAGTGGTCCAGCCCAACCTAAAAAGTGTAGCCTTAACCAGCTTCATTAGACAACTTACCTTTGATTCATCATAATTTTCTTGGAAATGCAGAAGCAGTAAAGCCTAGAATGTTTGAGTATTTTCTCTAATGAAGTTGAAGGATATTTCCTCATCCAGGCTTCCAGCATACATGCTTAAGTGTTGGGTCAGAGTCCAGACTGGCAGCATGCACTAAAACCATTTATCAAACTCTAATGAACAAAGATCCTGTTTTGTCTTATCTCATTAAAATCAACTGGAATCCCAAGATTGTGGTTGCAACTTCTCCTCAAAGGCTCAAACCATGCACCATTTTCAGACTTTAGAGCAACCATTTGATGAGAAAGCTCTAACTGTACAACCCGTGAGGGCTTTACAATGTTTATCAATTATTCGTTGAAAAACATTTTCAAATCTTGGAGACAGTGAGAGAAACACATGGGCTCTTTATCTTGAGATCAACATGTCTTTGTGGTCATCACTGTCATCACTCTTCTTTTTCTTTGCAGTTGCAGGATGCTTTAAAGCCAGAAGCCGAGATGGGAGGCCAAGTTGTTTCCACCTTTCATCAAACCAATGCCATAATGAAACCTACTGGCCTTCAGCCTCTGGACCTCGGTGGGTCATTATTTGTAGTCTAAACTCTTGACCCACTTTGAGACTGGGTTGGACTGTTGGGTTTACCAGCTGGTTTGTCCAAACCAAGCCAACAACCCAACATCCAAAATCCGGATGGGAGGTATCCCAACCCAATAGAGGAATGGATCCATATGATTCAAAGTATCGATACACCTGATACACAAAAAGTGCATATCTCTCATGGATTGAAATTGTTTCAGCTTTCCAGCTTTGAACCATGCCATCTCTAGAAAGGGTATTAACCGTAGAATATGGCATATTGGGGACCCTGAAAACTGATATTTATCTTATGATATGGTGTAATAGGTATCGATACTTTAAACCTTGAGTGGGTCTAATACGGATTACAAAAGTGGGTAACTGGATCAAACATATATGAGTTTACTTCATAAATATATCCTTGAAAATTGCAGCATTCCTTAAACCATCAACCATTCAAGCATTCAATGTCTTAGTATAAAAAGTTCACCAAAAAATTGTCTCAGTATAAATAGTCCAGAATTACCAAAAAAAATCTAACCCTTCAGTCCTCTTTTGATGAATATGGCAGGGTGTGGATTGGGGACTCTAGTCTAGAGTGGTACTGTTGGGCTGAACAACCAAGTTCCAAGATTTGCCGGTTCGACCAGGTGGTGGATGGTTGGCCCATGTTCCAAAGGAAAGATGAAACAAACGTGAAAGCAACAAGGATTCACACGGATTTTCCCAAAAAACCGGAGTGTCTGGTTGCTTTTGTATAACTATGGACAACACTCAGAAAACGAAATTCTTTTCTTTATTAGGTAAGATACATCAAATAATTTCACATGATTCCTGATGCGTCTGCCTTTGCATTTGGTTTGGTGTCGGTGTATCAAAGGTTCGATTTTCTTTTTGATAAGTAAGCAGGGGTTTGATACTTTCCACGCACAAACTCATGTAATTGTTAAAGACGTGTCTTCCTCAGATCACTGAGCTGAGGAGTGAAGTCCCCATCTTACGTGGGCAATGTCTTCAGCTTTCATGTGCTGCTCAGACCATTAAAACGTCAACAAAGTGAGCATAAATCATAGTTCATGGTTGGTTAATTAGTCGTACAGATAGCATCAAAATTCATAGGTTGTTTGTTCATTCTTGAGTAGTACTTGGCTGAAACTTTCTCCATGCGCTCATTCTCTTCTCTGTTCCCACCCTCCTATTGGATCTCACCTGGACTGGAGTCGGTACTCTTGAGAAGAAACTCATAGTTGGGTTTGTCTTATTGCTTTCTGGCAAGACATCCTTCTTGGGGTTAAAGAATGCAGGCAAGATGTTTGATTTCTCTCTAGCTGTTACTATTGTTTATAGTCTGGAATGCTGTTTTTTTTTTGGTTCTGGGTGTTGTTAAATTTCTCAGATACAAATAGAATTTGGTATGGAAATGGAGTTGGTCTCAATAGGCTGAAGTGCTATGGTGTTTCTACTATGACTGCTTCATCAAACAGCATGCCAGTTTTTTAATGGGTTGATGCTGTTTTGATGGTTATAGTATGACTTGTGAAAAAGAGCATCTCCTTGGATTGCTTAGTGTTTTTTCTGACAGTGTCTATCTTTCAACTTTTGTTTTAGCTTCCAAAGTTGTTGAATGGAGAGAGTCATCTTTATTAATTCTTGTTACTTATGAAACAACAGGAATTCATTTTGAAGCAGTAATCAGTTGATGCTGTTTTGATGGTTATAGTATGACTTGTGAAAAAGAGCATCTCCTTGGATTGCTTAGTGTTTTTTTCTGACAGTGTCCATCTTTCAACTTTTGTTTTAGCTTCCAAAGTTGTTGAATGGAGAGAGTCATCTTTATTAATTCTTGTTACTTATGAAACAACAGGAATTCATTTTGAAGCAGTAATCAGTTGATGCTGTTTTGATGGTTATAGTATGACTTGTGAAAAAGAGCATCTCCTTGGATTGCTTAGTGTTTTTTCTGACAGTGTCTATCTTTCAACTTTTGTTTTAGCTTCCAAAGTTGTTGAATGGAGAGAGTCGTCTTTATTAATTCTTGTTACTTATGAAACAACAGGAATTCATTTTGAAGCAGTAATCAGTTGATCCAATGACTCATTCCTGACTTATAAATAAGCTGTGGGTCGTTTGTTTCTTTATGTTTTTCATTACTGTATGGAATTCAGTTTAGTTGCCTCACCTTGATGGATCGCAGTTGATTATGCATGTTTCTGTAAGTAAACGCCATGATTTCGGTTTAGTTTTCCTTCCAAGGGCCTTGGAACCATGTCAAGTAACTGTTTTCACTTAAGCATTTTGAAAATTTGATTGGAATTCTGTTAGTGAATCTGTAATAAATAGACATATGGGTCTAACTTCCTAGGAAGACTAGAATGAAATGTTTCTGATAAACCAACTGATGGTGGCTCTGTTGGGTTCTCTGGCTGGTTGTAGCCGAGACTCGGGATCAAATCCTGCTACCACCAGGGTTGGGGGGTTATGGGGATGGGGATAGGCTACCCCTGGTTTTGTTGTAGCCCCATGAACCAAAAATAAAAAAAAAGAGAAAAAAATAGAAACAAAAAGAAATAAGAAAAGAGATATGCTTCCAATTCATAAAGGGGCAGGTAGAGAGTGGTATGGTGGAAAGGCAGAGATACAAGTGAAGTATTTCAGATTGACAACCTCCTCGGTTCTCACTCCATATAGACAGCATGCCCATTAAGTGTCATTATAATGTATAAATTTAAATGGAAAGATCATATTCTTCTCAGTTCCTGTCCCATTATAGTGTATTAAGCACTGAAAATCAGGACACTAGATAAATCATACTGATTAAAAAATATCCATAAACGATGCTGAAACTGGCTGGAATGCTGTCCGATTTCCTTGGAGAATTTGTTTCTTCTTTTATGTTTTAACCCAGTTCTGTCGATATTGCAGAGGGCATTGAGAAGTCAATAGCTCAGTGTGGATTAATTGATGCTGATGCATGCTTTTTCTATGTAACCATCTGGCATCCTCTGAATTCTCTACTTCCACAACATTCTGTAGAAATAAATGGGAAATGCTGGGGTCTTAGCATTCTACATCACAATATGTTGTGTGTCTTTTGTCATCTCTAAAATTATAATATCAGTCCTCCTTTACAAGCGATGGCAAAGGAAAAACATTGTTTTTCAAGATAGCATTTCAGGTAATACTCTTTACTTTATTGGAGTAACAATTAGTTAAATTTTTTGAACCAGCAGCTAAAAAAGGATGTGCAATTTCTAACACATCCAGACGTAATAACAGGTGGAAAGATGGTAATGTTCAGGTCTCCAAAGATGCAAGCACTTACTTCAAAAGCATTCTTAAAGAAGACAATGAGGTTGACTAACAAAGATATCATTGGATCTGGGGGCTATGGAACAGTGTACAGACTGATAATAAATGATTCATTGGCCTTTGCTGTAAAAAGGCTAAACAGGGGTAGTGCAGACCGTGACCGAGGATTTGAGAGGGAGCTGAAGGCAATGGGGGATATAAAGCATCGGAATATTGTCACTCTTCATGGATATTATAGTGCCCCTCAGTTTAATCTTCTTATATATGATCTAATGCCTAATGGAAGTTTGGATACATTGCTTCATGGTATAAAATTTATAGCTTTGTCTGCATAAATTTTAATCTGATCCTCTCTGTCATTGACTGGTTTCTGCTACTTCTTGGGTTTCTCCAACTTAAAGAAGATACTGTTGCAGGTACATCAGGTGACAAGAAACCTTTAGACTGGCCTTCAAGATACAAAATAGCTCTGGGTGCCGCAAGAGGCATTTCATACCTTCATCATGACTGTATTCCTCACATAATCCACAGAGATATTAAATCAAGTAATATATTGTTGGACCAAAACATGGAAGCTCGAGTATCTGATTTTGGATTGGCTACATTGATGGAACCAGATAATACTCATGTTTCAACATTTGTTGCTGGGACTTTCGGTTACTTAGCCCCTGGTACAGATAACATAACCAGACCCCAGGACTCATTTTCTCCCTGTCAGAGTGACAACATTTTTGTGAAAGTCCTGTTTAATGATGTATTAATGCTGTTTTGCAGAATATTTTGATACTGGGAAAGCAACAGCAAAAGGGGATGTTTACAGTTTTGGTGTTGTCTTGCTTGAGCTTCTTACTGGAAAAAGACCAATGGATGAAGCATTTCTTGAAGAAGGAACCAAACTAGTGACTTGGGTAAGTTCTCCTCCCAATTAAGTACAAGTGTACAATTCCAATTTCCAAGACTTGGCCTTGGTGCATCAGTGCATCTCAATTTACAATATCCTAGTTAAGTTTAAATGGAGTTTGTCTGCTCCAAGCTCCCTGGTTTAGCTGTCACTTCATTTTTATTGCTTTCATAAATATGAATAATAATGTAGAAATATGAAGAACGTATCATTTTTATTATTCCAAGTCATTTTTTATGCAGCATGTGTCATAAGTAATCTCCTCCTATGTTCTTCAATGGATACAATCAACCAATTAATCTTGTGTCTGTTCCATCTTTGATTTATTTTTTATTATCTCAAGAAGTCTGAAGTTCCCCCACTTAATTTTTCTGGTTTTGCACCTTTCTTCAGATGTTGGTTGCATGATTCTTTGTTAAGGATATGTCTAGCATTCTCTTAAATTTACAAGCATGAAAGTCGGCACCTTATTTAGAACAATACAACTAAGATTTCACCTATTTCAACCCACATTCATGGGACCATATAGAAACTCAGAAAAAAAAAAAGGTTTCAAAAAACACTTTTAATTTATAACTGATATTTCAGTATACATATATTTTATTCTTCCTTACTAATGTTTCATGTTTTCCTGTCCTGCTTTATAGTTGCAGCTACTTGGTTTCATAAGGAAAATTCTACTACATTATCTTCCTCATGCTGTAAATGCACAACAAAGCAAAGATTCATGGACATTTGCTTTCAGGTCTCCTGAAAATTCGACTCCATAGCCCCCTGTAATTTTCCTTGTTGCTTTCTCTCTGAGAGAATAGTCAGTTTGGTCATGAGTATACACTCATAATGCCATTAGCAGACCAACATGTTTCAGTTGTCCAACTGAATAATGTATTTACATCTTTTATTTGCAACTAATCCTCAAATCAGATTCATTCTATATATTAAACAAATAACATCAAGAAACCATATGAACTTGTATTCTCTTAAATTGTCTCAGTTATTTAGAATGTGAAAATTTAATTTTCATTTTTTTCATTGTCAAGTTAGATACAGTCAACTACCCTTAATAACACACACTTCCTTTCTATAGGTGACATTTAATTGTTAAATACATGATAAATTGTTCTAGTTGTATTCTCCATTAGGCAAGAATATTTTAGCTATACTAATTTCATGATGATACTTCAACTACTTCATATTGTGTCCTGAATTGGTTGACCCTTTTCATGCTACTAATTTCTCCCTGAACTTCATTTCATCATTCAAAGTATTTTAAGTATATTGAGCTGAGTGTTATGACAGGTGAAAGCAGTGATTTATGAGAAGAAGGAAGAGCATGTAATTGATAGTAACCTAGTGTGTTATCCAATGGATGAAGTTAACATTGTATTCCGTATCGCACTGATGTGTCTTGAGTCAGATCCCTCCAAGAGACCGACCATGAATGAGGTTGTCAAGATGCTTGAACAGATAAAGTCAGATAAACTTTTGCTGGATTGTTAATGTACTGTTAACTGTTCTTGTATTTTCCAAGTAAAAGGTACTAATAAGTCCTGCTGTTCACATAATCTTGAAGTTTTGTAGCCAAAATGTCCATTTTGGTCAGTCATTGTTGGCCAGGTATCTAACCACCAACTCAGTACCTAGATGAAAGTTCTAGTGATGTACAGTTTCCAGCATTTATGAAGAGATCTCCCTTTCATCAAGATCCATGAGGTTTTCGCTTCAATATGTTGGTCTTAGCACTATATTCCTTACATTGTTTCACTAAGGGAAAATAGACTAAGATGGTTCGGTCACGTGCATAGAAGACTATCAAGAGCACCTATAAGAAGTAATTTGTTGCATGTTAAAGGGGATATAAGGAATAGGGGTAGACCAAAAAGGAAATGGATAGAAGTAGTAATTTGTTTCATGTAGTGGACCCCATATAGTTGGAATAAGGATCAGATGATGATGATAATCATGATTCACTAAACTCTTTGGGTCCTTGCCTCCAATCAATGAAAGGAAAAAACACTAAAGCTGTGCTTGGTTAGAAGGAAAAAGTAGGGAAAAGAAGGGAAAGGCAAGGAAACCTATACAAGGTTTGTAAAGATTTCCCTACATTCCCCTTCCTTTCCCTACCTTTTCCTTCAAACCAAACATAGCCTAAAAGTTGTAGTTCTTGACCTTACATCTATTCTTTCTTCCTTTGTTTCTTTCCTTCTATATGGGTTTGAGTCGACAGATCAGAAGGCAATCTTTACAACACTCAGCTAAATTAAGGTTGCAAAATAAAGAATTATTCATTTAGTGACCCTCGGCTAAATGTAAAATATGAATCACAATTTCCTAGAGAGATCCTTGTGTAGAAGAACTATTATACTGGTTAATTTTTAATCATCAACTGAAGAACAGGTAAACATAGATACAGAGGTAGAAAATTTTAAATTTTATTAATGACAGGAGTTGATATTTTCATAAAATTGGAGATCAAATCAATATACAGATAGCCAATAAAGACAGTTGTGTAAGATTTCTCAATTTGCAGAAGTGTATGGAAGAGATAGATGATACATTAAACAAAAAAGAGCTTTAGGGATAATTCAACAACCTTCATTATAATAAAAGGATAAGGTCTAGCATTGATCTGTAATGATATAACTATAAACCTATTGTCCATCCAAACTGCCAAAACAACAGTAAAATCCATTAAATCTTCATACTGCATAAATTGGCCCCATTTCATTTAGGGGTTTTGGGTTCACTACATGTAAGTAACTTTTTTTACAAATATCTACTGATCAACAGTAGAAAAGTAAAAGAGTACATTTTTTATTGATGATGAGTAACTTGTCTGATAAATTATCTTTTGATTACATACCATAAACCAAATGCCACCTTAAAGTCTAATATGTTTCCCTAGCTCTTATCCTTGACTTTTGTAGAGAACATTGATGTGGGCCCCACTGCAGTGGTCCCCACTGTGTTCGTAGGACAGCAGTGTAGTTATTTGTTTCAGTTATAGTAGTGTCAGTTTGAGTTAGTTTGTTAATTCAGTTATTATTTATTTCAGCTTTTATTTACTTTATTTATTATGTAAGTACCAAGGGCAGATGTGTCCTTTCCATTATGTACTAAACATAACCTATAATTATTAAGAGAGTGGCGGCAGCAGATCTGTTAGAATCTGTCCCTCCTTTCAACAACTTGTGTTCTCTTGTTTCTCTTCTATTCTCTCTCCTTTCTCTCACTTTTCTTCTGTTTTGCAAACCTAAAACCTATTAGGATTCAAGACTGATTACAGTCTTGATCTTCTACTTGGTATCAGAGCCTATCTAGGGCTTTTCATGTGTGTCTAGTCCAGCCGACCACATGAGGACTAGCTAGGGCTGGAAGCTTTGAAGAAGTTTTCGGTGGCTGAATCTTGGAGATTACCAGGAGAGGTTCGCAGCAGTTGAAGACTTGCCGCGGCTTGCAGAGAGTTGGTAATCAGGAAGAGGCAGCGAAAGTTAGGGTTCAGGTAACCCTAGAAGACAGTAAACTGAAGTACACAAGTAAGTTTTTTTTTACTGAGTTTCAGAGACTGCAATCAGTCGAGATAGGTTGGACCTATCTACAAAGAGGGGCCGAACTGTGTTCAAGTTTGTTTCTAGGGTTTGGCTTGCCAAACTGTGTTTAAGTTTGTTTCTAGGGTTTGACTGTTGGGCCGAACCCCCCTCTTCAAAGGTGATTAGTTTTTAGGGTTTCATATTGCCCTACGACAAGTCCCACTTGTACGGACTGCTTGGAGAGTGAAGCTGAGCACTTACTTCAGACCTACAGTTGAAACCCTAATTTTGCTCTCGCAACAGTGGACCCCATAGTAGTGATTTCAGAAAATAGCATCTCAGATTGATAGGCTGCCTTCTACTGTGCATGCCGATTGATTTCAGATCAGATTTGAGTTGATTCCTTGCATATACTGTGATAGGCGATTGATTTCAGATCAGATTTGGGTTGGTTTCAGATCGGATCAGATCAGATCAGATTTGTGTTGGTTTCGGATCAGATTTCAGACTTGCTTGTTTGACTCTGTTTTCTGGTATAGTGGCTCTAACAGTTTGTAGCCACTGAATCTTGATCAAAGATGGAGTTTAAGGGTTAGGGAGAAAGTAGTTTTGGAAACCACAGTTATGGTAGTGTATCTGAAACCGGGTTTCAGATTACAACTATGAGATTTGATGGGTCAAATTATTTGGAGTGGGCTCAATCAGCCATGATGGCTATTGGAGGAAGGGGAAAACTGGGTTACCTCTTGGGAGATGTGAAAGAACCTTCCAAGGAGGACCCAACATACACCAAGTGGGTTCAAGAGAACTATTTGGTTATGGCATGGCTGTGTAATTCTATGCAGCCACATATCAGCCGAAATTACTTGTGGGCAAAGACAGCCAAAGAGATAATGGGATGTTGTGAAAGAAACCTATTCCCAACCCCTTAATGTTGCCAGAGCCTATGAATTGAAGTGTGAGGTGAACAGCCTTAAACAAGGAGAGAAGCCAGTTTCTGTCTACTTCTCTACCTTGAAATCCTTGTGGCATGAGATTGACCATCTAGAGACCCTTGAGTGGGAGAGTCCCAAAGATGCACAGACTCACAGAAAGCAAGTCGAGACGAATAGGGTATTTGAGTTTCTAGCTGGTTTGAATTCAGAATATGACATTGTGCGACAACAGATATTGACAAGAGATAGTGTGACCCTTTCTCAAGCATACTCCCTGGTGCATAGTGAAGAGACCAGGAGGAAAGTCATGATGCAACCTTAGCCCTCTTTCCCAGCCTTGACAGCTATTAAACCTAAGCCAGGGGGTGACTCAGAAAGGGACCGGAAGAAGGAAGATAAACGGGATCTGGTATGTGAACATTGCAAGAAACCCAAGCACACAAAAGATACTTGTTGAAAGCTACATCCTCACTTGGTCCCAGCAAAACTAAGAACTAAGAAGGGTAATGCTCATATGGCAGTGAACACTGATTCAACATCCTCATCAGGCACATCCTTAGAGACTTTAGCTGCTGTTCGGGCTGCCCTCATACAGTTGGAAAAGGAAGTTGGGAGTTCAGCTCAGCCATCTCAGTCACCATCAGCTCCTGCCACATCTGCATTTGCACATTCAGGTACTCGAGCCTCAGCTTACCATGCTTCAGCTCCAGGTAATACTGATCACTGCTGGGTAATAGATTCAGGTGCATCTGACCATATGACTAGCTTGCCATCTTTGTTCACTTCTTATCACTTGTCCTCTGGCCGAGATAGAGTATCCATTGTTGATAGCTCTCTTGTTCCCATTTCGGGCAAGGGGGACATCAAGCTATCGGATACTATCTCTTTATCTTCTGTCTTGCATGTTCCTAAGCTTGATACTAACCTGCTTTCAGTTAGTAGTATTACCAAACACATGAACTGTTCAGTAACCTTTTTCCCTGACCGATGTGTTTTTCAGGATTTGGAGACGAGGAAGGTGATTGGGACTGGCCGTGAGACGAACGGGATCTATCTGCTTGGAGAGAGTTCTCGTCGGGAGGAGTCAGTGGATAAGAAGTCTTTTGTTTCCCAATCTGTGAGTTTGGTTATGCTTTAGCATAACCGATTAGGTCATTTGTCTTTTAAGTCTTTGAAGAGTTTGTTTCCTGCTTTATTTGAGTCTGTTGAGTTATCAAAGTTGAGGTGTGAGAGTTGTGAGTTTGCCAAACATTGTAGAACCTCTTATTCTTTAAGTAATAAAAGGAGTAATTCCTCTTTTGATATTGTGCATACTGATGTTTGGGGGCCATACCATATCTCTTCTATGGGTGGGTACAGATATTTTCTACTGTTTGTTGATGACCATACCCGTTTTTCTTGGGTCTATCTTATGTGTTCTCGGGATGAGGTTCCTGCTCTGACCCAAAACTTCCATCAGATGGTTCTCACTCAGTTTGGGACCAAAATCAAAGTCCTTAGATCTGATAATGCAAAGGAATACTTTGCTCACCCATTGACCTCCTACCTTCTTAGCCATGGAATTATTCACCAGAGCACTTGCCCTTATACACCATAGCAGAACGGCATTGCCGAAAGGAAGAATAGGCATATCTTGGAGGTAGCTAGAAGCATTATGTTTACCTCCAATGTACCTATTCGCTTTTGGGGTGATGCTATCCTCACGACAATTTATCTCATTAATCGAGTTCCTTCCCGGGTCCTTGATATGAGAACTCCCTTTTCCTTTCTATACCCAGACGAGGAGTTGTTCATTGTTCTCCTTAAAACCTTTGGTTATACCTGTTTCGTTCAGCTTCTCGGGCCTCATCATTCCAAGTTTGAACCTAAGGCCTCAAAATGCATTTTCCTTGGTTATGCACAAACTCAAAAGAGTTATTGCTGCTATGATCCGGTTTCAGGGAAACGGTTTGTCTCCATGGATGTCACCTTCTTTGAGGAGACACCCTATTATCCTAGGGTTTCTCCTCAGGGGGAGAGCAGTGAGAGTGGAAGTGGGGCTGGTAGAAGTGGGGCTGTTCCTTTACCTATTCCACTGGGTAATGAAGGTTGTAGTGGTGAGGGTGATCAGAGGGAGACGGAGTTGAGAGTCTATCACAGGTGATGCAGGCAGGTTGATCCTAGTCTTCGGCAGTCCCGACCAGCTCCAGTTCCTTCTGCGGCTCCAGATCCAGAGCCTACTGAGATACCTCTCACTATTGCCACTTCCCCTCCTGTGGATGACCTTGATCTCCCTATTGCCATTCGCAAAGGGAAACGACATTGCACCACTTCTACAGCTCACAGCATCTCACAGTTCTTATCCTATGATCGTTTGTCACCATCTTACCGGTCCTATCTCACTTCCATTGCCGATGTCCCTATTCCAAGAACAGTGCAAGAAGCCTTATCAGTTCCATAATGGAAAGATGCAATGTAAGTCGAAATGGATGCCCTGTTGAAGAATAATACTTGGGCACTAGTTGACCCGCCAAAAGGAAAGAAACCGGTGGGATGCAGATGGGTGTTCACTGTGAAGCATAATGCTAATGGCTCTATTGAAAGGTACAAAGCCCGGCTGGTTGCAAAGGGGTTCACTCAGACTTATGGTATAGACTACTTGGAGACCTTTGCCCCAATAGCCAAGATGACCACCATCCGAGTTCTGTTATCCCTTGCAGCAAATCATTCTTGGCCCCTGTTTCAGATGGATGTTTAAAATGCCTTTCTGAATAAAGACTTACAAGAAGAGGTTTACATGCAGTTGCCTCCTGGATTCTATGATACAGAGACAGGTAAGAAGGTTTGTCGACTGAACAAGGCATTGTGTGGTTTGAAGCAGTCACCTAGAGCCTGGTTTGATAGGTTCAGATTAGCCCTTGGAAGGTTTGGTAATGTACAGGCCCAGTCAGATCATACACTATTCATCAAGAGGGTGGAGTCCTCTCTGACACTACTAGCAGTATATGTTGATGATATTGTGGTGACAGGAAATGACAGTCATGAGATTGAGTCCCTCAAACAACTCCTTCATCAAGAGTTTGAGGTGAAAGATTTTGGTGCACTACGGTACTTTTTGGGTATTGAGGTTGCTAGATCCAAGCAGGGGATTTTTATCTCTCAGAGAAAATATGTTCTAGATCTATTGGCGGAAACTGGAAAGTTGGGTGTTAAGCCGGCTGATACACCCACCGAACAAAATCACAAGATTAGTGCAGAGGGTGGGGAGCCTCTTGAAGACAAAGTTATGTTCCAATGGTTGGTTGGAAAGCTTCTATATCTCTGCCTCACTCAGCCGGATATCAGCTATGCAGTTAGTGTTGTTAGCCAGTACATGCACTCCCCTAGAACTTCTCATCTTCTTGCGACAGAGAGAATATTAGCAATACTTGAAGAGATGCCTGGGTAGAGGTATATTGCTCAAGAACAATAATCACATGAGGGTGGAAGTCTATACAGATGCCGATTGGGCTGGAAGTGTTGATGACAGAAGGTCTACCTCTGGATATTGTGCCCTGGTGGGAGGTAACCTTGTCTCTTAGAGGAGTAAGAAGCAGAGTGTTGTTTCCCGCTCCAGTGCTGAAGCGGAATATAGGTCAATGGCTAATGGAGTGGCTGAAATCTTATGGCTGAGGTCACTACTTGAAGAGTTGGGTATTGACTATGAAAAGCCCTTAATGTTGTATTGTGATAATCAGGCAGTTATTAATATAGCCCACAACCCAGTGCAACATGACAGAACTAAACATATCGAAGTTGATCGACATTTTGTGCGAGAAAGGGTCACATCACAAGAAGTGTGTCTTCCGTACATCACATCTAATATGCAACTCGCAGATATCCTCACCAAGGCTATACCAAGGAAGAAGTTAGAGACAGACTTATCCAAGTTGAGAATGATAGATATCTACTCCCAACTTGAGGGGGAGTGTAGAGAACACTGATGTGGGCCCCACTGCAGTGGTCCCCACTGTGTTCATAGGACAGCAGTGTAGTTATTTGTTTCAGTTATAGTAGTGTCAGTTTGAGTCAGTTTGTTAATTCAGTTGTTATTTATTTCAGCTTTTATTTACTTTATTTATTATGTAAGTACCAAGGGCAGATGTGTCCTTTTCATTATGTACTAAACATAACCTATAAATATTAAGAGAGTGGCGGCGGCAGATCTGTTAGAATCTGTCCCTCCTTTCAACAACTTGTGTTCTCTTGTTTCTCTTCTATTCTCTCTCCTTTCTCTCACTTTTCTTCTGTTTTGCAAACCTAAAACCTATTAGGATTCAAGACTGATTACAGTCTTGATCTTCTACTACTTTTAATGATGGAAATCACATATGATCTCCACAATTCAGTACAACATAAAGAGAGAACTTTGCGGTCTTTTACCATTTTCCACGTTTAGAGAAAGCTAGTGCAACTTTTAATATCCCTGAAGGTCAAACACTTTTACCAAAAAAAAGGTAAACACTTTGCTTGTGGGCCTGTTTGGCATTTGTTTTGAACAGCATTGAAGGCATTATACATTCAGCCCATATACTAGGTTTCAATTTGTTCATGTGTGGGATTTAAGCTCAGTGGATTTAACATAACCTATGGGTTTTTAGAAATGAAATATGTGATAAAAATGGAATAAGAAATTAGCATAATATTAAAATTGGAGAAAGGAACATACTACAGCAACCCGGAAAAGTTCTTCAATTCTTTCTTTTCAGTCTCAACCAAAACCTTTGATCAAAGTTACAGTAGCCTCCTTGCATTTCTAATCTTTCCTTGTTACCAACATACTATAATATCAAATAACAATAAACCATTATATTTTGTCCTTGCCCCCTTGCAATTTACAATAACTAACCAATAACAGAAAGGAACCAGCTAACAAATAGCAGAAATGAAAATAAGCACTTATAGTTTTTTTTATTGGAAATGGTAACTTTCATTCATTAATTCATAATGATAAACAGTTACAGTGCTGCCCAAAAAAACTCAGCCCTGGTTGACCCTTATTTAGCTAAGCCATCAGCCAGACCATTAGTGATATTCTTACCCAATTAAATTTTACATTAATCTCCCTTTCCAACCTCCATATTTCTCTCCTTGCTTGTCTATAGGTCCATACCCCTAAACTGCCTTCATGCATCCATCCAATTACCAATTTCAAATCCCCTTCTGCTTCAATCTGGTTGAGGCCCAATTGATTTGCCAATCTCAATCCTTGAAGGAGGGGCTATCACCTCCGCTCTTAATGAATCTCCCACCCCTGTCGGCCCCAAAAGGAGGGCTAAGAATCTTCCTTCTGTGTCCCGTAGGACTCCTCATATCCCAGATGACCCCAGGTTTCCAAGTGATCTCCCATTCAAAGTTTAGCTTAATTATTTGCTGTGTAGAGGGTGCGCATTCTTCTTGTACCAAAGACTTGTACCTTGAAGAATTTGCTACTATGTTTCAGCCCTTAATTATATTATCAACCAAAAAACTCCTTAAATATATCATTGACTTTAACCCAATGTGCTACCTTAATGGTAATGTTGTCAATCGATTCTTTCTTAGAATTTTCTTTCCCTTGAAAAATCCAGTTGTTCCTTTCTTCCCAAATCACCCATAATACTTGCTCCTACAGCTCTCCATAGAAATCTTCCCCTTTTCTTTGGTTATCTATAGTAGTTTGCTTCAAAGAGCCCTTCCACATCAGCAGGAGGGGCCCACCTACAGACAAAGAGAGACCAAAACCACTTCTAAATATAGAGACAAAAGTGCAAGAGATTAGTAGGTGTTCAACAGACTCACCAGAACCAAAGTAGAGGATGCAAATATGAGATAGGCACCAATTTGGCCTTCTTTATTGAAGCACATCACAAGTGTTGATCATTTTGTGAGCCACTTCCCAACAAAAAGCCCTCACTTTTGGAGGCATTGGACTGCACCAAACCTATTTGGCTGGAAAAGACCCTGCCAAAACCTGAGAAATGCAACAGTACACTGAAAAACGAAGAGCAAGAAAAAGAACAGGGGAAATCAACCAAATTCTACTATCCTCACAAGAGTTGTCAAAAAAGACCAAGTTCAGAAGAGAAAAAAGATCATCAATTTCCTCCATTTCAGACTCTCTTACCCCCTCCTTAACCCCAAATCCCAAGAATTCCCATTACCTCTAATATCAGAAATTGCTTTCCTTTTACTCAAAGATACGGAGTAAATGGACGGGAATCTGTCCTTGAGAGCCAAATCCCCAAGCCACACATCTGCCTAGGAAAGGACTTTATTACCATAAGGTCCAGAACAAACATAATACCTGAAAATAAGCACTTAATATCATAAATAACCTAAGTCTCAATATTAACATCCAACTTCAGGAGGAACCTCCTGCTATAAGAGCACACATGGATCATCTTCCATGCCCTAGCCCAGACCTTCCATTAAACTTTTACAGCTTATTCAGTAACAATAGAAGCTATTGTTATTGAAACAACTAGTCCCAACAAGCCTCCTTCCCAATAGTAACTACCTACCTTCATTTACCATAATATCCTAGAACCTCTCTTCTACATTGACTACTCTACTGACCTTGTTATCTGTCTCCACCATCATAGTTCACCATGCATAATTGGCCTATAACATTGAGGATTAAAATCAAAGTTGGAATAAATAAGTGTTTTAGGTATGGGCCAAAAAGAAGTAGCTTTAGAGGTTAATTGAGGGTATCAAATAGATTATAGAACGACCTATTGAAGCTGCCAGGCAGAGCCAAGTTAGTTACTAGAAACTTTAGGGTGGGGACAATATATGAATGGATTGGTTTTACAGAGTTTAAGTTTCTATAAAATAGAAATTAAGATAAATATTCATTCAGAATTTATAATACAAAAATTAAGGTCAGGTCATGGAACAATATACCACTTCAAAGTAGATGAAGGGTCTGATGGAATCACATCGACAAAGAAGACCCTCCTCCAATTAGACATTACATGATGGCTTAACATCAATGCTACCATAAAAGGGTCAGTCTGTTGTTCGTAGAATTCTTAGTTGCCATGGGCATCACATAACAGAGCTCCCATGCACTTGGAGAGAGGGGGTCCATACACAGTAAGTTGATGGTTCCAGTACTTAAGCACTTTTAATTGTAACTACTTAACTAACTAAAACTCAGTCAATGGTTAATACTTCCTAACAAAAAAAAAAGAAAGAAATCTCACAGAACAACAAAGTTATTGATTGAAACCTCATAACTGAAGATCCACCAAGGAAAAATAATACAAAACAAAAATTCGAACAAAAAAGGTCTACCTGTTTCTGCATTGCCATCCAATAGTCACCTGCTATTGCAAATATTGGCATATTATCCCTTTATTTTTAATGCACCATATATGCTTAGTAATAGTTGAGAGATGTCTTACACTCTTCTTCTCTGAACAAATTCTATGGTATAAATGTGGAAGGGAAAAAACTGAGTAAACTCAAGGCCAAAGAAACAGATGAACTAACTAGTCCTTTGGACAACAAAAGTAAACCAACTTGCAGTGACATCTATTTCAGAACCTTTGCTAACCCATTGGAGACTGAGGCTTTCAGGGAAGGAGATACTGGAGTATTTCCAAGGAAAACATCAAAAAGGGCCAATGTGACATTTGTTGATTCAATTGTAGCATCCACATTAGAAGGCATTCCATCAGATGAGACACAAACCTGCATATAACAGTACATACATCTCTTATCAAGTAGTAAATGAACACCATGAAAACAGAAAAAAAGGGGGGAAAACATCTAAACAACCAATTTTTCTATGAACATAACAGGGTAGTTAGTCAATACAGATCACAACTTCCAAGGAAATGAATTTCCTGGAGGTTAATGCCAGCATCTGCAGTGATGAAACTACTTGATGATAAAGTAGGTAACTAGGTATGTTCCAGTTAAGTGATACAAATAACATTAATGTTTGATAGTTGTCCATATACATGCATGAGGACACCCATATATGTAATAATGCATGTCTATGCATTTATAGTCATTCAAATGTAGAAGCATGGTTATTTATCAAAAAAAAAAAAAATGTAGAAGCATGGTTTCATGCATGTGATCTTGTTGTCATCTACCCAAGATACACTTACTTGCATTTTAGATGGACCCAGCCAAGTCAAGAAAATAAAAGTTCCTTTCTTAAGAGGACGCCCTTGAAAGATGTCTCGGAATTTGGAAAGTGCTGATTCATCAACCAGAGTGGGTTCTTTGATTCTTGGTGTGATAGCTTCATCTAATGCACCCCAAAAGGTCTTACCATCAACATCTCTCACCAGTACTATTTGTAATGATTTCTCCAATGAAGCTGCAGGATAAAGATTATATTGATAACACTCTGATGGAATTACTGTTATTTTCAAGGAAGTATCAAAGTTATATCACTGTTACCTTGAAACATTGAGTGAAACAATGATGAATCCTGTTGAATCTCAGCAGCCGATCGTCCTTTCCAAGCATTTAATGTTCCTATAATCAACGGATTTGCATATAGCCCTGCAGCATAAACTTTGACTCCAACAATTGCAAAAACCTTTTCTCGATATCCTGCAATCATGCCCATCCAAGAACACAGATGGGAGAGCATATTAAGATAAAATTACCCAATGTTGATCCTGAATATATGAGATCTTGGGAGGGGCCAGCTAGATATAGACCTAACCTTTGGCATTTTATTACACAAAAGAAATAGTATTAAGATGCACACAACAAATATGGAACAGAACTAGCAACTGCAAATCAGTTTCAAATGTGTACATGGTTGATAGCATGACGCTGGTAATCAAGCCAGTCTGCTATGGCTACCTTAATCATGATGGCATGTTGACTAGCAGCTATAGGATCTAAAACCTTTGAATTATCTCCACTAGAAGTCTCAAATAGTTAGTGGTAACAGAACAAGGATGAGGTTCAGATTAAAATCAAAGGAGGTGACTTGGTTAGTGATGTGGTAGTTTTGTTAGAGTGATTCAAAAGTTTAGTAAGGTTAAATTGTTCTTTAAGACCTTTTGTCTTTTGCACTTAATTGCACGTGCCCACACTTGTATTTTCATACCCACGCAAACTCTATTTTGAGTTTTAGCCAAATCTCAAACTTCCCTCCACTTGTTTCTCCTAGTGTTTTGTTTGAATCCCACATAGGATAATTACAAGAAAGTTTTGAACTTATTACTAGGAGTTGGCCTTTGCCTTATGGGGACCCAAATGGGGTGTGTCTATATACATTCTCTTGGCTTGGATGGTGCTTGGGAATCCTTTATCACGCATGTGCTGAGCCGAGATGGGTCGGGTGTCAAGTGTCGGGTGTGGGTGTGGCTTATCTGCCCGCATATCTACCTTACTGTCTCTTAATGGTGTCTCTCAAAAGAGTTGCCACCTTTCTCACTTGGGATAATGGGTCTATTTATACCCATGCTCGAGTGAGCCACTGCACTCAATCATTCTCGCATCACACATTTAGACTCATAGCTGAGTTGAAGATTGTTGCCGTTCATGTGACTTAGTATTTTGAGTGCATGGTTATTGAGCTCCCTTCAAGGCTGTTGAATCCTAGAGCAAAACACCAGTCTTCCTATACTGCACCAGACTTGATCCAGAGGAGGCAAAATTCTACTTAAGGACAGTGTTTAAACACACTTCAGCCGATAAGTCCTCTAATTCCTGCATTTATTATTTTCCCTTTTGCACTTCACAGTAGCATCCATTTTTTTTATCAATAACATAATCAATTTATTAATGGACAATAATAATACAACAATCTGGGAAGAGGATAGGAGGCTTAACTCTCCCAAAAAAGAGAAAAGAAAAGAAAATTACAATACAGACCAAAACATCTGCTCCCTTCCTGCCCCTTGTTTCACCAACGTATCTGCAAAAGCATTTGTGTCCTCTTCACCCATTGAAACTGAACCTCCAACCCTCTAGTTATCCATTTAGCCTCCCTTCTATCATTTGCATATTTCCACAGTCCATTGTCCTTCTGTAACCAGCTTAAAGTCTCCTTCCACAATTAGTCTATAAATACTCAGGTCCTTTGTCTTCCTTAAACCTTCCATTAAGGCACATACCTCAGCTCTTAGAGAGTCACCATTCCCAATGGAGCCTGAAAACAAAGCAATCACCTTACCATTCTCATCTCTGAACACCCCACCAACACCTGAGGGCTCAGGATTACCTTCACTACTGCCATTAAAATTTAATTTTACACACCCTGGGCCTGATGGAGTCCAAAAGGAAGAGGCAACTGAAGAGAAAGGAGCTGAACTTTCCACTTCCATCTAGCTATTTAGAAACGTAGCCGTAGAGACATCAGCAAACATATCCAGAGACTTCAGCCAATGCACCACCCTAACCATTATTACCTCAATGATACCTTCTTTTCTCCTTTCCTTATCAGAAAAGGTCCTGGAGTTCCTTTCTTCCCATATAGTCCAGCAAATGGCAGCCCTCACACACCTCCACATAACCCCACCCCTTTTCTTAGGCCATCTAAGGAAAGAAGTGGCAAACAAGCTTTGTATATCTAGAGGAGGGGTCCACTTACAAACAAATAAAGAAATAAACCATTCCCATATATCAGAAACAAAAGGACATGAAATTAGTAAGTGGTAGGAGCTTTCACCGTTAGCCTTGCAGAGGGTGCACCAATTTGGGGATAAGCACCAGTTTGGCCTTTTCTTTTGGAGTAAATCACATGTGTTACATCTTTCCAGGGATGCCTTCCAACAGAAAGCTCCAATCCTTGGAGGGATCGGTTCACCCCAAATTTCCTTGACTAGGAAAAACTGAATTGAATTCTTGGTTTGTTGTACCAAGGACTTAAAGAAAGAAGCACAAGAGTAAACCCTACAAGGGGACAAAGTCCAAATTTTACTATCCCTTTTTGATGGGTCCAAAACCACCCCAAATCCCAATCATACCCAAAATTTGACTCAGAAGGAACCAAAAAAATCAAACACACACTTCCCTTTGAAACGGGAGAGGGAGAATAAAGAGGAAAATTGGTCTTTCAGAGGTACATCCCCCACCCACAAATGCTCCCAAAATTTAACCCAACTCCCAGAACAAAGATCATACCTGATGTATTGCAGAAAAGAAGGAAGAATGGCATGTATGGATTTCCAAGGAGAGGCCATGTTAGTCCTTGCCACAATCCCAGAGTCCCAGCCATCATCTGCCTATTCACGGTAGCATCCAATTGCACACACAACAAGTGGATGTTCTTTAGAAGGTAGTAGAATACCAAGAGATAGAGCCTAAGAAATGAGTAGAGAGGGGTAGGGTGATCCTAGTTCAAGTTAACAAAAACAGATGGGGGAGATTTATCAAGGTAAGTCATTGGGAAGAAACAGATAGACTATGCAGCATTTGCATACCAAAAGAAACCAACAAAAGCATATGGAAGACTTTACTTTACACTTTCGTGTTTTTTCCCAACAAGGTATGCCACAGAACTTCAGCTCCTCCACCGGAGTCCTTTCCACTTTTGGAGAAAAAAGAGCAAAGTGGTGGTGACTCTGACATATCTCTATTATCCATTAGACCAGCCCTTTTAGAAAACGGAAAACAGCTTTTGTTTGCACTAAACAAGAAGACTTGAACTGGAGAGAAGTGGAGTTAGGGCTTTTAATTCAAACAAAGCAATGGGTTTTGCTCCTTCAAAAAAGTTGGTTATGGTTTGGTTGAAATTGAAAAATGTGTTCATCTTCAAAAAAATGAGTTTTGGTTTCTCATTAGTGGTTGATGGTGAATGCAAAACCAACTTGTTTGAATTTTGATGGATGAATAGTTTGAGATCTTTCATTCCATTTGTAGATAGAGGAGATGTTTGAGCTAATTGGGAGTCTCGGTGGTGGTCTTGTGGAAGTAGATGCCAAAACGAAAAGCCTTCAAGAGCTAGGCTTCGATTAAGGATAGGGATGGGTCGAATATCAATGGGGCAAGTTCGGGGAGGGTTTTGTAAATTCTAGACCCTACCCACCTCCCCAAACCTCCCAACCTATACCCGCCTCAAAACCCACAGCGGGTTCGATTTTGAGAATCCAAACCCTTCCCACACATGAAAATGCAAAACCCTCCCCGCATTTAAGGGTAGCGTGGATTGGTGTTAGAACATGCATCTAATTTCCTATTATTTCTTGTTATATATAAGTAATAAATAAGTAAAATAACATGAACAAACAACAAAATTTCCAATTATTTGATAAAGACATAAAAAAATATGAATATCAATTTCCCTTCACATAAAATTCAAAATATTATTAAATGCAACACCTGATACATAAAATTCATATGCTTTCCAACAATATGCAGGTCAGGGAGGTTTGGGTTGGGTTTAGCCTAATACCCTACCCTACCTGCACCCATCAGGTAGTAAATGCGGAGGAGCAGAATGGGAATTTGGATAGTGAAGGCAGAAGTAGAAGGAAGGTTCTCAGGAAAGAATGGGAAAAGGTGATTAGGAGGGAGGAGGTTTATTGGTGTCAAAGATCTAGATTAAAGTGGTTGAAGCCTTGAAGGAGGGAGATAGTAATTAACCAAAGAGAAGTGGAGGACCAAAGGGAGATAGCAGAGGTTATAACAAACTTCCTTAAGGAGTTGTATACAAAGAACGGTAGCAAAAATTTTTCTTTGAGCAGCTAGAAAGGCTCTATTCTATCAAAGGAAAAGAACATTTTGTTAGAAAGAGACTTTCATGAGCAGGAAACGAAGGAGGTTGTTTTTAGTATGGATGGAGACAGGGCATTTGGACTAGATAGATTTCCCTTGCTTTTCTATCAAATCTGTTGGGAAACAATCAAATCAGATTTATTGGAAGTGTCCAAAGATTTTCTTCAATTCAGCCATTGTAAATAAAGGCAGTAATTTGACTTTTATCACCTTAATTCCAAAGAAAGAGGGTGTTTTGGAAGTCAAGGATTTTAGGCCAATTAGCCTAGTAGGAAGAATTTATAAAATTTTGGCTAAAGTTTTGGTGGGTAGGTTGAGGAAAGCGACAAGGGACTTAATTTCCAAAAACCAATTTGCCTTTGTCAAAGGAAGGCAGACCATAGATAGAATTCTATTGGCCAATGAATGTGTCGAAGATAGAAGACAAAGAGTAAATCAGGAGTGGTGATTAAATTGGATTTGGAGAAAGCTTATGATAAAGTTTATTGGGAGTGCTTACTAAAATTATTGGATTGAAGAAGATTTGGAAGAAGATGGGTAAGATGAATGAAAGGTTGTATTAGCTATGCTTGATTCTCAGCAATGCTAAATGGAGAGCCTAAAGGTTACTTACGGGCCAGCAAGGGTCCTAGGCAAGGCTGCCCCCTTCCCCATTCCTTTTCACTTTGGTAGATAATGTCCTAATCTACTTTATTGAGAAGGAAAAGTCTTAACTTGTTGAGAGGTTCTGAAGTTGGAAGGGAAACCAATCCTGTATCTCATTTTCTTTTGTTGATGACACCATTTTATTCCTAGAGTCTGAGTTGGAAAGTATCAACACTTTAACCAAAGTAATCAGTTGCTTTGAGATGGTCACGGGTCTCCAAGTAAATTTTTCCAAGAGTGGCACTACAGAAATAAATTGAAGTGAAAACTCAGTGAATAGTGTTAAGGAGGTGCTAGGTTGCAAAGTAGAAATTTTCCTATTTCTTATTTGGGGATGCCCCTTGGAGGAAATCTGAGAAGCCTTTGCTTTTGGGAACCAATGGTGGAGAAATGTTAAAAAAAAAGGTTGCCACTTGGAAGAAAAGTTCTCTCTCAAAAAGAGGAAGGCTTACTTTAATCAAGACCTCTCTAGATAATTTACCTATTTATTTTCTTTTGGTCTTCCAAATCCTAGTAAAGGTCAAACAAAATTGAAAAACTCCAATGGCATTTCTTATGGGATGGGGGTGGAGATAAGAAAAACTACCTAGTCAGTTGGGATCAAGTGTTCAAACCAAAGGAAGCTAGGGGTCTTGGTTTAGGACACTAAGGAGAGGAATGTAACTCTTTTAGGGAAATGGTTGTGGCAATATCCTCTTTGAACTTCTGTCATCAGCAGCAAATATGGAAAGGATTTCAATGGTTGGGATAGAAAGGTTAACTTGAATCAAGTGTAAACAGAAACCCTTGAAAAGATATATCTTCTGTCTACACTGCTTTTATTTCTTCTATTAGATACAAAGTAGGAAATGGGGATAAAATCAAATTCTCGACTTGGTGGGGAGAAAACACTTTAGCCAACTCCTACCCCCATTTATTTAACCTTTCCCCAACCCTAGATGCCACTATTGTCTCTTGTTTCCTTGCTTCCCAACCTGATATAGCTTGGAGCCTAAGTTTAATAAGACCTTTAAGGGATGCAGAGACAGCTAAACTTGCAGATTTTCTGTATTCCTTAAGAGAGGTCTATCTGTCCCCCTTAATCTCAGACCAAAGAATCCGGAAGCATCACCTACCGGTAAGTTCACAAAGTCTTCCTTTAGGACCATAGTGTTGGAAGTCTCTAAATCTAGGTTCCCCTTCAAGAAGATTTGGATCTCCCACATCCCTCCTAGAGTCTCTTTTTTTTTGCGTGGAGGCTTGTTTGAAAAAGATAAACACTTGCAATTAGCTACAGAAGAAAAACAAAGGTAGGAAGTGCATCTTCCCCCATGTCTGCATTCTTTGTCTCAGCAATGGTGAAACAGCTGAGCACCTCCTTTTACCTTGTTCAGAAACAAGGAACATTTGGGTCTATTTCTTAAACCTTGTTTGATACAGTTGGGTCACTCCTGAATACATTGAAGACTTCCTTCAGCAATGGCAAGGAAGAAGACTACGAAAGGGGGGCAAAGTTTACTGGTGCAAAGTGGTTCAAGCAGTCATGTGTGGGGTGTGGGAAGAAAGAAACAACCGGATTTTTGACAATAAAGCTAGATCTATGGGTGATTTGATCCTTCACATTTCCTACTTGTGCAATCTGTGGGTGTTGAACTCAGAGGTGTTTAAAGGTTATTTATCTTTGAATGGTCTTCAGCAAAGTGTGGTGGAAAACTTGTTTTCTTCTCCCATTTCTCTAAAAGTAACAAGCATTCCTCTTTCAAGTGAAAAGGAAGAGGTGACCCTGAACTTTGATGGAAGTGCCCTTAGAAATCCTGGAGTAGCAGGCATAGGAGGTCTGTTTAAGAGAAGGGATGGAAATCTGTGGTGGGCTTTAGTGGATAAATTAGGATTGCAGACTCAACAATGGTAAAGTTACTAGCTGTACTAACTGAACTGCGTATTGCACGAGAGCAAGGTCGGTCTTCACTACTCATTAAAGGTAATTCTAGTAATACTATAAAGTGGATTGGAGAGAAGGAAGGTGGACCATGGAGGCTGGCGCATTACCTGGATGAGGCAAGAGATTTACTGGATTCTTTGAATGTTACATTGTTGCATTTCTTCTATTTTTTGTGTATGTGATTCAAATGTTTTATGACAAATCAAACTAAAAAAAATGTATATCTAGACATACGGTATGGATATAGAAGAATGATATAAGCATAATATATGGATACCTATACTTATATCGTGCCAAGAGTTCAAGGAAACAAAGCTGTATCCCTGTTTCCCATAATAAATATCCATGTTTGGGTCTCATAGGGTGCAAGTGGTTTGTATTTGAATCATGGTTGTCGGATTCACCACCTTCCAGTGGATGCGCACAACTACTTAGTTCTACTCCCAAGTCCCGAATAACTCGGAATAAATTCAAACTTGGGAAGTTTAAAAAAAAAAAAAAAACTTTAATCTACTTTCTATAATCAAGTGCCTAGTTTTGGTCTTTCTTATTCACATATTCTACATACCAAATTTCATGAATCTAGAAATTTGACCTTCAATATCTTCAATGGATTAAACTCACAAATTGAACATTTAATGTTCAATCAAGTATGATCAAACGACGCAAATAATAAGTCAAACATGAAGTGGCTCAGATTGTGAACTTCACAACTACCATTAGAGACCTTCAAATCCCCAAAATGCATTGAAGATTAATCTGAATATGCTGTAACAGTGCATAGGAAGTTGAGCTGCTCTCATCAAGGTACTCAAGCTGAAACTTAAGTCATTTATGGAACTAAACTGAATCATTTAACCTTAGTCAGTCAAGCAATTTTATCGTCCCTAAACAAATGCATGTATGCCCTCAAAATTGTCATAGTTCGTCTTTCTTTATGCACATTAAGAGCTATTTCGCAACTTAACATTGACGAAAAATACACAAACTTATGACGTTTGCTTACATTTGCAGTTAATGGCTATTTTAAGATGAGGGCCAAAAGTAAAGCAAGTTACCTGTCCCAAGCAAAGCCAACTCACTAGAGCAACCAGGCAGGCTTAGTGACGTCTGAAATTTCACATTGGTTGCAGGTTCCGCAGCATATTCTGCACTTTCAACTGCAATCAAGGGCTCACAAAGCAAGAAACGTTATAACATATCTATGATGGACAATTAAATAAGTTTTTCAAAGCATGCAGGATTCCATGGCAAATTTGAATAGATGTACCTCCAGCATGGAATCCATGAATGTTTCATACTGATGCCCCATATGAGCAGGATGACATCCACATGTAGACCCAGACAAAGCATGGGTGGCATAATACATGTTTGGGCCTCTTTTACAAAGCCAATCTTCAACTAAACAACAATTTGGTAAATGATAAAACTTGGAGAAAAATTATACTGATTAATTATATCCCTAATTTCTGTGGATTTACTTCTTAATCCTAGCAAAACAAAAAACATATAAATCTGCCTGCATGTTCTAGCATTCATGCGAAATGCTTAACATATCCTTCATGTTCTCTACCACACTTTCAAGAAACACACATAAACCGAGCAAGACCCACGATCCCATGCTCTGCATTGTCATATAAAGAAGACCTTCCGGCCAAAATTGACTGAAATTCTTATATCACAACCCTATTGCAGAAATCAATTGAATCACGTCATTTTCCGGCATTTCGGATGCCCAATGGCGTGATCCATATAAGAACCTAGTCGTGGTCATCACTGAACCGAATCTAGTCTAATAGGAGATCCAGCATTCCAAATAAGAACATAATCCTGGCCATCACTGAAGCAATTCAAAGCTGAGCGATATAGACAGCATTTTACCTGAAAAAACTTTGACAGTGAAATGAGACCTGAATCTGGTGCGCTTGAGCGCCACAGCAGCAGGTACTGTTGATAAAAAGAGAGAGAGATTTCTTGAATGAATATGCTTCTGATTGAACAATTGATTTGGTTGTCTTCCTCTAGAACTGGAGATTTCGTGGTTGGAGATGATCGATGATGACGGCAGAGAAGAAGTGGAAATTGCTCCAACCATTTCTCTCTCTCTCTCTCTCTCTAGTCTCAACTCTCTTTCTAAGTTTCTAACTATGCTAGATTACTGATTGTTTCCTTATCCAGCCGATGTCCTGACAGTTGATGTCGAGCCAACTGTCATCTTCAAGTGTAGAGCAATGCTAAGCGTAATCTTTTTCTTGTCGTACAGCTCACAAGTGTATCACGGTCCACACATATAGAATATTGTGAGTTTATTGGGCCATCTGTCTGCCAAGGTGGATAGATCTCCTGGAACTGGAAGCAAAAAACACTACGAACATCTAAGCAGCCGCACATTGGAACATGTCAGATACTGTACGTCAGATATTCCCGATGTGCGGCTGGGTTTCGTGCTATCAGAATTTTTGCTTTCGTCAGACCCGGGCACTGTAACCTTGAATCTTTATATCAAACAAGGTTTTTAAAATCAAATCGGACAACGAATCGGTCAGGTTCTGGTTTCCGGGTCGAAGGATCCAACCGTTCGAATCGAATAGATGGCCCGTTCTGATAAAAAATTAAAAAATTAAAAAAATAAAAACCAGCCAAACCGTTGAATGGTTCGACCGTCTAGGTCAGCGGTTTACTCATCAAATCAACGGTTTTGGAAAAATAACGGTTCTAGGGTAAAACGGAACCAGTCACCAGACCGGTTCTCAGTTTTTTCTGGTCCGGTCCAGTTTTGAAACCATGGAACAAGGGATGAGACAAGAAATGCTGATGAGTGCAAATTTTGAAAGGAACAAACCGAAAGGTCATCCCTAGATAGCAAGTTATTTACCCCCCAAAATGAGTGCAAATTTTGCTTCAAAAAATTGAAGTAAATGATTGCTCTCATTGTCTATCGAAGTAAACAGCTAGGATATTTTCTCTCTTCAACCACCAACTAGCAAGAAAGTTTTTTTTTTTTTTTTTGATAAATGAGTGAAATTTTATTAAACTAGCAAATAAGAGTTACATGAAACCTGTGGAAAGTCATGAGATGTGAACTTTCCTTTAAAGCTAATTACAGAATTATAAGTACAAAAGAAATTATATTGAAGTCCAAAATAAAGTATCCGGGAAACCCCTTGTTTTACAAGTGAATCAGCCAATGAGTTTCCTGATCTGCCTACCCAACTAGCAAGCAAGTTCCTTCTTGCATATATTAACCAATGTTTTGAAAAACGACCTGGAACTGAAATCGTTCTAGCCACCAGTTTCCAGGTTGACAGTTTGACTTTCTTGTCCAAACGGGCGGTTTGTTCTGACAAAATAAATTAAAAATAAAAAATAATTAAAATTTAAAAATGGCCAAAAACCGTTGAACGGGTAGAACAGGTCAATGGTTCGACTGCCCAGGTCAATAGGTCATTGACCGATTCAACGGTTTTTTAGCCAGGCATCAAGTTTGGGGTAAAACGGAATCGATTGCCTAGACGGTTCCCAGGCCGAACAGTCCAACCGTCTGATCCAACAACAGTTCAAAAACCATTATTTTCAAGTCCATCGATCTTCATCTTCTTCTTTCTAGAACAATCTTCGGACAATTGAGTTTCCATTTTTCTTGTAGGTGTGACTAAGTGTGTAGATCCACAAGTTTAGTTGTTCTTGACAGCCAATCTGAAATGAGAAGTCCATTTCAGATGTAAAGAGGGGGGAAATGTATTGCTTCTTACTTTTCTTGCAATAGGAAGTTGTTGTATATATAGATTCTTTTGATGGGAAAACTAACTTAGGGGTGACTCAGTTGGTACATTAGCTGGCTTGTTCCCATAAGATGCTGTACTACCACCTATATTAGGGAGGGGGTTATTAGTGTGGTGCTGTACTAGTCAACAGCCCCTATCCAATGATAGCCCCTGTCACACAAAGATAATCCAAAAGTGCAAAAAACGCTTGTTTGATCCTTTAAGCTGTGTTTGGATGGAGTATAAATCTAAATTTATAGAATGCAAGACCTTATAATTTATATTATTTTGTATGTATTTACATTGTACATATTTGCATTTGTACTCTTTCCAAACTGAGCCTTAGCAAAACACCAAAGAACTCAATAATGACCCAGAATAGCAAACGTCCAAAGATGGCTTGTTTCTAAAGACTGACAGTTTCTGTGTATTCTGTATTCATAACAAGAGGCCCTATTTATAGGTGTGGGCTTTCTTTAACGTTAAGAAAAATATTACTGTTAGGAGAATCCCAATAGTTACAAAGTCAACTTGGTTTTAGCATCAGTTGGACCTATTGTGCCCCGTTGGATCAATCACAAGTGTCCAGGTGGGTGCCAGAAGATTTTTAACTACCTAGCCAACCTATTGGCCTTGCCAAGCAAACTATGCTGACATGGCAATAGTTTGTTCAACAGTAAAACAAACAATCACAATTAAGAATAATACTGCATTAAGCATAAAGACACTTTTATCCATTGGTGTAGGCTATGCCGTCGATATAGGATTTATCCTTACATCAAGGTTATTCCAATCAAGGGCATCTGGCAAATACGAGTGCTAGAATAAAAACATTTCAAAGACGATTATCTTTTACAGCCAAACAAAATCAAGGGAAAATCCATGGAAGTCTGGTCTAGTTTGCCCCCTCCTAAATCATTTGGATTTGTATTTGTACTTCTATTTTTTTTAACCCCAAGCTTTACTCTAGGTGGTTAAATTTCATTAACCATTTTAAGAAGAAAAATTTGTGATAACAAGGGAGGACTTAGCCCGCCTTGCTCTCCCTCACAATCTCAAGTCCACCCAAAAGAAAAACAAAGCAAAAAATCCTAACAAGACCTAATTAATTCTAAGGATAGGCAAACCCAAATTATCTTCAAGTCAAATCTCTAGGAATTTGAGAATTAGCATTGATCACCATAAGCACGCATCTTTCATTAATTCCTTTGTTAGCTAGGAGATCAGCACAGCGATTTCCCTCTCATAAGATATGGCTCCACCTAATATTCATTCTCTGCACTAAGTTCTTAATCTTGCGCAAGATGTAAAGTTGTAAACAAAATTCCAAGGATAATCCGATTTACCCATTACAATGTCAATAATTATCATGCTATCACTTTCAACCTCAATCTCTTTATAGCCTCTTTGCAAACAAAGGCTTAGACCCTCATACAAAGATAAAAATTCTGATTGAATAGAGGTAGAGAGTTCCAAAAGAGTTTTTAAGTAAACCCCCACCTCCTCGTTCACCAGGATTGCCGCGACAAGCCCCATCCACATTAACTTGTGAGCAAATTTACTTGAAAATTACTAGCTAACCCATTTGTACTAAGGATGAAGAACCTTTACCTTCATATATAAGTTTACATCTTTCTTCCAGATGGTCCAAAGGATTATAGACGGAGTGATGCAAATAACTTGATCCACTTGAGTATCTCTTTTACAAACATTCCACTAGTGAAGAACTAGATCCACTACATGCTGAGTAGGATAGACGGGAATGTTAAGGATATTACTAAAGTAAGACCAAACTTTTGAAGCCATAACTCCGGTGGAAAATAAATGATTAAATGATTCTACCCCATGACTACCATAACAACACCACTTGGAAGCTATATAAACACTTCTTCGTGAGAAGATCTCATCACCATCATCATCATCATCAACTAGAACAACACCATGCATAAATCTCCACATAAAAATGGTTATTTTAATTGGGAGATTAACCTTCCAAACATATTTAAACCAGTAGATGTGTTGCGAAATGATTCCTAATGATATTCCAAGCAGATTTTGTAGTGAAAGAGCCACTTTGACTAAACTTCCAAATTAACCTATCATCTTCATTGCTTAAACAACAATTTGAGTCCATAGCTCTCTGTTGAATGGCTTGAGAAATAGTTCCAACATCATGAAAAGCCCATAATTCCTCTTGGTTCAAAATCTTATTTAAAGTAAAACCCCCAATTTCAACTTCACTTTCATCAATTTGACAAATCAAAGGCCCACAACCCAACCAGTTATCATATCAAAAGGAAATTCCACCTTTCCCTATTATCTAGTAATAGAGGAAGGAGTAGTGAGCAAAATTAGAGGTGTGGAATTTATATATTTTGAACTCATAAACTTTGCCCACATGTCCTCTTTTTTAATGATTTTAAACCAAGCTTTTAACCTGAAATCCTTAATAATATCAAACATGAATCGCACTCCCAAACCCCCTTCATCAATAGGTTACAAATTTTTGTCCATCCAATCCAATGTTTTTTGTTTCCAAAATTTGAGGCTCCACAATATATATATATATAGCAAATACTTAAAAGCTTGGCCCTCTAACCATCAATTTTGTTTTTTAATTTTTGTAAAATAGGTTCAAAGTCCTTAATTCCAAGACGTTTTTTTCCAATAGGAGCACCCATGTAAATAAAAGGAATATACTTTTGAGAAAAACCCGTTACCCGTTATCTGTTTGTACTCTTATAAAATGCAGTCTGAATGATTATATACATACATATAGATACATACATACATATAGATACATACATACATACATACATACATACATAAACACATAAATACATACATACATTCATGAAAGCATAGTTGCATACATACATACATGCCACTTGCATAATGAACTGGGAGAGTTGAGTGCAGCTCTAATGGATGATCCAGATGTAATCGCCTCACCCTGTAAGAAGGCAAATAAATGGATCCAAGGCACACAGTCCACCTGAGCAAAATGCAAAAGGAAGCTATCTAATCCGAATTGGATCAAAACAATGAGAGGTTACTTGTCCTTTCCAAACTTGTTTTCTCATGTTGTGTCTAGCTGGATGAGTTGCCATTATATAATGGCTTAACCCAATGTTTCTCTCCCTATTTTTAGGAAAGAGATAAAAGTATAAAACAAATTTGCAAATTGGGAGCTAGACAACTGAATAGAGACCAAGTTAATCCCCTTTTGATTGAGACATACATCTCACTAACCAACATTTAAATGGTTTTCCATTGACCTAGTAATTAAGAGCTGCAAATTTGTTTTTTCATGTTTGCAGACTAAATGCCATTATATAATGGCTTTCTCTCCTACTTTTAGGAAAGAGATATAAGTATAAAACAGACTTGCAAGTGGAGAGCTAAACAACTTAGTAGACCAAGTTAATCCCCTCTAGATTGAGACATGTGTCTGACTAACCAATTGATCTCCTCACTTTATCATCCAGCCTATACCAAGTCAAATGAAAGATCCAATGTAATCCAATAATAGTATTTCTCTGTACTTAAAAAAAAAACATTTTCAAGGAGACAAACAACAAAATATAATTTATTTTTACAGAAAATAGATAATAATAATAACAATATAAGAAAAAATTAGGTCATGTATGTGTTGGATTTTAATCTTATTAAAGATTAAATCCAATGGGGTTTGATTGATCAATTACATGAAAAAACACACCTCTACACATGTTGTTAAAAGTAGCTTTTTCTCTTATTAAAACTAGTTTTTAATTTGTCCCACATTGGAAAATTATAACTTGTTTTGAGTTTTTTAAGTAGGAGATTCTTTACACTCCTTAGATATAAAGAAGAAAGTATGGAGGTTTGCTTCCACGCAACGCACATGTGTGTGCGGCGCTTTAGAGGCACACTTTGCGCGCACCTACGTGGCTCGCGAAAAGCGGCTTTGACTTTTGGTGCAAGGCTGACCGTTGATGTTTTCAACGGCCACAATTCGATCGAGTGTGATCAAGAGTCACAATTCAAAGTTAACAATCATTAACTGTTAATAACCTTTTTAACAATCACAATGTTTGAAATTGTGACTATTCGATGAGCCTTTTCTGAACCAGCACCTTTCTCTTCTCCATAACTCTTCAGAAATTATTTAAGGAGCGTGAATCAAGCATTTATACACACAAGTTTCGAAAATCACTCTTGTCTCTCTCAGTCTGACCTGCTACTGTCTCATAGAAAGTTTCTTCGGAGACTCTTCAACTTTGTTGGTTGCATATTCTCGTCCAAGGCTCTATTGTATCTTGGGAGCGGATTTGCCTATAACCCAACAGCAAACTCAGTGGGGCTGAGTGAGGGCAAATAATGTTCTAAAGACAGTGTTTTCAGACGCGCCTCAGAGCTTCTCCTCCAAGTTTCAGTGACCCCAAATCCCAACAGTATGAAAGTGTAGAATAGAGATAACCAATCTTACATCAGCACGTGCCTTATCACATGGCCACGAGGTTTTCCAATATGTTGAAAATCCACAAACGAGGGCAATATGGCCACTCTTCCCCATCATTGCATACATGCATATATACATAATTAATTCAATAAATCATATATATATATATATATATATATATATATATACACACACACATACAAAAAGATGCTTCATGGATGCTTGAGCGTTCACTAAACGGTATCTATGCGTGCAAGCAAAAAATTCAGTGTGAGCTAAATTAAGCAGTATCATATGTGTTATGTCATTCGAGTGTGTGACTCATACGACCCGAAAATGGAACTGTTTTGACCACCGGTTTTTGGGTCGACGGTTACAAAAATTAAAAAAAAATAAAAAAATGGCCAAAAACCATTGAACGGGTCAATGGGTCGACGGTTCGACCACCTAGGTCAATGGGTCGTGACCGAATCAATGGTTTTTGGCCAGGGACCGGGACTGGGGTAAAATGGAACCAGTTGCCTGGACGCTTCCTAGGCCAAAATGTCTGACCGTCCGGGTCAACAGCGGTTCGAAAACCATTGAACGGGTCGACGGGTTAATGGTTCGATTTCCCAAGTCAATGGGCCGTTGAATGATTCAACAATTTTTGGCCAGGGACCGGGTTTGGGGTAAAACAGAACTGGTTCCTTCGACAGTTCCCGAGCCAAACGGTCCTACCGTCCGGGTCAACTAGGAGTTCTCGATGTGAAACAATGGATAGTTATGAAGTAGAACTTAGAACTATCACTATATGATCATGTTCTTTTATATGAGATGCTTTACTGAAGCAATATTTAACCCTATCCAAAATTAAGTCAGGTTTAGACTTTGCAACCCTAACCCAATCCAACTTTTACAGGTTGCATTTGGGTTAACCCAGCCCAAGTGACAGCCCTATTCCCTGCATCATGACTCATGAAAGCCGCAACAGTAATGGTGCTGAAGGACGGCCAAACTTTTTTTAGAATTTTGTACCCTCTCTTGAAACCAAGTTTACTATGATGTGCCACGAAATCAAAACCTTGGATTGAACTCTCCCCAACCCCATTTTATTTATAAGACATCTATATCTACATGACAGTGAGTTTGGATCAGCTACCAACACACAGTGACAATAATATCCTAATTAAACAACCATTGCAGTCATACATCAGGAACATCTCCCCAGATGACAAGTGAGATGTTCCCAACGTGAGGTTGCAGTGGCTAGTTGGGACTTGGTTGGTAGTGTTTGTTGGTAGCAGATCCTTACCCCTTGACAGTACAATGCTTTTGAACTAAGCATCTTTCTATTCAGTTCTTTGTGGTGCAAATTTGAAGCACATACAAATTTTACACCTAGTTCAGTTTTGCATTCATTTATTTGTATAATTTGAATTAACAGAATGCGATGGCTGTTCAGTTGGTTGTGGCCCCACTATGAGCATTGTGGATCTCATGTATTTTATTACTGGTGTGGAAAATTATCATTGATTCCAATAAGGGTGGCAAATGGGTGGATTGGGTTGGGTTGGGTTGGGTAAGAGTTGAATACCAACCCACCCATATTGACCCACCAACCCACCATGATATGACCCATCATCAATGCTTGTTAAAGGGTCATAATCCTAACCCACCCAAGGTTCAAAGTATCGACACGTATTGGCCCGTATCAACCGATATGTATCGTACTAGTGGCTTCTTGATATGCCCCTACAAGGGTTGTATCGGGTCAACCACTAGTTCAGAGGGTAGTCAGGCCTTAAACCGACCCTTCTGAACTGATTTCAAAAAAAAAAAAAGTAAAACATAAAAAAAGCACTGACACAGACCGATACGCCGGTACCTATGTCAAACCTTGGACCCACCCATATTGACCCTTACCTATCCTCACCTATAAATATAGAAACGGGTCGGATTGACTCATATACCCAAAATAACAACTTTTAAGAGAACCAACTCTCTCGAGTATGCCATGTGGCAGAAACGGATTGAGTCGACCCATATACCCAAAAAATAACAGTTTTAGAGAGAACATCTCCCAAGGCTACCACGTGGCAGAAACGGGTCAGACCAACCCTATATACCCAAAAATAGCAACTTTTAAGAGAACCAACTATGTTGAGGCTGCCATGTGCTATAAACAGGTCAGGTCAACACATATAGCTGAAAAATAACATTTTTGTGAGAATCATCTCTTAAGACTATCACGTGGAGGAAACAGGGTCAAACCAACCCGTGTACCCGAAAATAACATTTTTGAGAGAATAATCTCTACCAAGGCTACCACGTGGCAAAAGCAGGTCAGGTCAACTTGTATTCCCGAAATGCAAAAATTATGCAAAAAAAAATCAAAAACATTGCAAAAAATGCAAAAAATACCAAAAATTAAAAAAAAATGTGAAAAAAAACAAAAATTGCAAAACTTTTGTAGAAAAATCAGAAAATTGCAGAAATGCATGAAAGCACTAGAAAATGTAGAACTTATGTAGAAAATTTGTAGAAAATTCAGAAAATTACGAAAAAATAACAGAAAATTGCAAAAAATGTAGAAAATACCAGAAATTTGCATAAAATAGCAGAAATGCAAAAACAATGCATAACTTTTGTAGAAAAATTGCAAAAACAATGTAGAAAATACTAGAAATGCATGAAAACACTAGAAAAATGCATAAACTGTGCAGAAAAAACACCAAAAATTACAGAAAATGCAAATAAATACCAAAAAATTGTAGAAATGCAGTAAATGGTATTAAGAATAGAAAAAAATCAAGAAAATTGCAAAAAAGGAAGTAAATACCAAAAAGATGAAGAAAATGAAGAAAAATACCAAACAAATACAAAAAATTGCAGAAAATTGCAAAAATTATGCAAAAAAATTCTAAAAATTTTTAAGAAAATGTAGAAAAATACCAAAAAATTGCGAATGCTACAAAGAATACAAAAATTATAGAAAATATAGAAAATAGCAAAAAATTATAGAGAAATTAAAAAAATGCGTAACTTTTATAGAAAAAACAGAAAAATGCAAAAAATACCAAAAATTGTAGAAAATGCATGAAAACACCAGAAAACAAGAAAACATACCATAAAAGCATGGCAAAAAATGGTAGGAGGAAGCCTCGACCTTTACTCAAAAACCTTCGACCTGAACAGAGACTTTCGAATTACTGAAACCAAGGATTGAAGTATTGGTATCGGGTATCGAGTATCATATTGAATAACATGGATACACATGGATACGCTAGGGAAATACATACAAGTTTTATAAATACATTAATAACACTAAATTTAAGATCAAAATAATGGCAAAATAGTATATAAATACATGGAAAATGTAAATTTTATTGATATATATGAAGAAATATATTACAATTAATATACTTGGATGTGTAAATACCATATACTTTTATTTATAATGGATCAATCAAGAATCTAAGACACTAAACATATGCTCCTATTATATTTTAATTATTATTTAATTTTTAAAATTAACAAAAAATCAACTCAAATTAAAATATTAATTAATAATTTATAAAAATATAATCTTAACTTAGAGCATGTCAGATTTGTTAAAATTTCTAAGATATATATCATATACAAATTCATAGTTTTTAATTACTAATATAATTATTCCATTATTAATATTTTATTTCTATAAATTTTATGAAATATAAATCATTTTTTCAAAATAAATGTAGATTTAGTGGATTTGATAAATATTTTATTCTTCAATACTTCTATTCGTAATATTTTTATTTTTAATATTTTGTTATTACTTATTAATGTGAATTAAAAATTAGTTAATAATTTATAAAAATTGTAAGATTTATATCATGTGCAAATTTATAGGTTTTAAGTATTAAAATAATTATTCTATTATTAATATTATATTTGTATAATTTTTTTGATATTAAAAATCATCTTTTTATATAAATGTAGAATTGATAGATTACTTATTCTATTAGTTTATAAAATACTATTTTTTTTTTATTTTTAGTTAGAGTTGTTAAATATAAATATATGTTTTTTTTTATTTAAATTGCATGTAAACACAAAAGTTAATAAATCAATTTTATTCACTTTTGATCACAAAATGAATTGTAGCTTGGTGGTTGGAATTGGAGCAAGATGTGGACATGCTAGGTGGTCCTGAGCTTGAGTCACCCTAAATGCATTTTTTATGAGACTTGGCAAAATCATCGACCCAACCCATCCTGACCCTAATGGGTACTCTCGACCCAATCCACCCTACTGAGTAACTGATGCTAATGGGATGTTCGACCCATATTGACCTACCAATAAAATGGGTGAATTGGATTTGGATGGATCAAATGAGTTGGGGTCAAGATTACCCGCCCTACTTTCATAACCCACTTGAAGAGTCATCACGTTCATCAACTAATCGTTCCTCTTGTTTGTAATTATGGTTTTGACAACAATTGCACTCTTAACTGATACACAATTTGTACTTTCTTTCATTTGCACTCACTAACAATAAAGATTTTACTTTACCACCTTCCTCTTACCGTAGTTCTCTCGGTGAGAATGGGAGCCACATCATCTTTCTTCTTACCTCACCAACAAACAAATAACTTTCGTCTTTACATTCTCTTTCATGAAGGTGGGAATCATATCATTTGACAAAGTCAAAGCTGAATCCAAAGTAAACCAAAAATGCACTCAACCTGTTTGCACTTTGCACTCCCACGCATTTATTACCACTCAACCTCTTTCGATTTACTAATCTTGCTTCAATTAATCTTTGGAGACCTGGAGCGCTTATTGGCATTATTTTATTAACTAACAGCAGAAACGGTAGGAAAATACAGTCATAATCACTTCTCAATTTCTTCTTTCTTGGGCAGATTCTGCTGAAACGGCTCATCGAATATAGCCGTTATTGCTTTCCTCAGCTTTAAAGTTTAAACTTTAAATATCAACTCCCCCTCGCTCCACCCAACCCACTCTCTCTCTCTCTCTCTCTGCACAATGGCTAAAGTTGCTCATTCTCTTAACATTCTCTTCCTTTTTGCTCTGCTTTTGTCCTTCGGCTCAGGTACTTTGTCATTTCATGGATTTCTGAGTACAATCTTTTCGTTGGTTTGGCACTCATGTCTTTATTTCCTTTGGTAATTTGGTAGGCTCACTCTATGATAGTACTACTCGTCTAGGTACTTGATGAACCAGAAGGGTTTTGTTTAGAAACCTTGCAGCACTGAAAATTACTCGCTTTTTCCTTCATTTCTTCAACCCCGAAGTGTGTTAGAAAAATTTAATTAGTTTTCACCAATCTTGTTTATAAAAAAAAAAAAAATGAAACCTTTTTCAGAAATGCATCATGAAATCTGGAAATCTGGATAACAAAAAGAAACAAAAAATTGCCCAACTCTGAACTGGAAACCTCTAGCCTTTCTGCAAATATCGTTCTCGATGTGCTGTTTTTAGTAGCAATATTGCTCCAGGTTTCCCGTATTACTTAGATCCGAACTGGGTTTTCCTTAAAGCTATGTTTGGTTTGAAGGAAAGAATAGGGAAAGGAAGGGAAATGCAGGAAAATCTATACAAGATTTGTAAAAGTTTTCCTTCCTTTCTTTTCCCTACTTTTTCCTTCAAACCAAACATAACCAAAAATTGCAATTTTCTAGCGCATCAACTTTAATTCTGCAAGAGTCATCTGATTTGAAGTCTCGAACCAAGAATTTGCCACTCTTCCGTCGCTTACTTTTAGATCTGAGCTGTATTTCAGTAGCTTTCTGCTTTTGGTTCAAACATTAGCTCATATTTCATAAATCGGCAAGGGAGTTGAATTTTATTTGTATATTTAAAACCCATTACAGTCCAAAACTGAACTTGCACGATGAACTACTATATCACTTGTCAAAGATTTGCATTTTGATCTCTCTCTCTCTCTCTCAAAATGGTGAATTTATTCATCTACTTGTTTACATTTGTTGCAGGAGGAAACCTGAGATTGGTCAATGGACAGGTAATCCAAGAGCACTGCAAAAGAATATATACACCACAAGAGAGAGGGAACATCCTTCTGAACTAACTTTTGTACAATTCTCAGTGTGTGCAGAAAACCTGGTGTGTGGCAAAACCTTCATCAGATGAGGCAACTCTACTTGCAAACATCAACTACGCCTGCTCTCAGGTGGACTGTCGAATTATGCAAAGGGGTTGCCCATGCTTTTCCCCAGATAATCTCATTAACCATGCCTCCATTGCAATGAACCTTTACTACCAGTCCAGGGGCAGGAACAGATGGAATTGCGATTTCAAGAACTCTGCACTCATTGTTACAACTGATCCAAGTAATCTACCCTCTTTCCCAGTAATTCAAGAAGAAAAATTACAAGAATCAGAACAAAAAATGGGATGTTTTGTATGCAGAATGCATTGTGTTGGTATTAATGGTGGTTTCTTTTGTTCTTTTTGCAGGTTATGGTAACTGCATCTATGACTTTGACTAAGATGCAAAGCAAAATTGATGAGTTCCAGTTTGTTTAAGCTGCTTCTTGAACTATGGTTTTAACTCGGTAGATGTGATGAATGCAGAGGTGTTTGGATCCTCCTATATATTGTAGAGAATAGTGAAGTTGAGAGTGTGACTAATTTTGCATTTTTTTTTGTCTGATTAACATTTTTTTCTTTTTGTCATTCACTCTTTTGGGTTGTACTCTTTATACCCGTATTTGCTAAGATTTATGGTTCTGTTTGGCATAAGTGGGTGTATAACATCATACCTGTTGAGAATGTGGTTTTAAATGAACTATTTGATTTTGAGATTCCATTACACTGTACACTGGAAATGCCTCCGAATGGGACCTATTCTGTTAATTTTTCCACAATGAGCAGAACCAAGTTGTTGAATGTTGAGTTTTGCCCAAAACAAATAAACTGAAATCAGATTCCTATAGGGAAAGTTCACCTGTAGCTATTACCATATTGGACCTGCAGGCAAAGCAAAGAATGACTAGAGCTGCTTCAGGAAAGAGAGTATAATTTGAAAATGATTTTGGTAAAAAAAAAAGGGTTTTGAATGATCAACTCAATTTTCATGATGGAGGCAGATACTGATATGCTTTCACCCAACAGCTCCAGTGCTGATATGCTATCACCCAACAGCTCCAGTGCTGAAGATAACATGAAAACCGCCAAGAAGCTCTTGTTAAATTTAAAAACCAAAAAAAAAAAAAAATCGAAAAGGAAAGAAAAGTGTTTTTTAGTTTCCTCAATAGCAAGCTATTTTTGGGCTCCAGTGGAACAATCCAAATGGTATACAGAAATGGCCCAACTCCTTGTCCGGGTCCCGTACATGTACTGACTCCATTGGAGAGAAGGATGAAAGTTCTAATCCTTATGTGTCTCTACGTAAGGAGCCACATTTTGGATTAAATTTTTCCAACATATTTCATGGAATTAACAATAAATTTAAGTCAGTCCAGCATTTAAGACAGTCCAGGCAGTTAAAATATTCAGCTAGGTAAACTTTGAGTTGGAGGACCTGTCATGTCAGCATGGCTTTACTTCCTCCCCTATTATTGAATTATTTTCTGATTTTTTTTTAATTTTTATTTTTAAAAGAGAAAATTTTTTAAACTATCCTTATGATTTAAGCTAATTAACTAACTTACCCTTATTGTTTACATATTGCCTTAAAGTACCTCTACTATTTAGGCTCTCCTTTCCATTCCTCTCTGTCCTCTCATTGTCTCCATCTTTCCCTTTCTCCCCTCTTCAGAGGAGTTCACATCCCCACCCCACAAGGGGCCACCCCACAACATCCCACAAGCACATCCCCGTCGTGCATTGGGAACATCTTCCGATGATAGTACCAGTGTTAAACAGTTTTGTATGCCCTTACCTTCAATCAGAATGATGTACTTTATGAGTTTACTGTAAATGAATAAAAGTGCATATTTGATTCATGTTCCCTTGGTATGTTTCTGTGTAATACTCTTAAATTGGACACTTAATGAGACTCGTGTTAGTTTAGAATGTTTACAGCCAGTGGATTGGTCTGGGGAGACCTATCCTGATCAGACTGACACTGTGGTGCCACCAAGTCAGTTGGGGTGGCCTGTCTCAACTGCCAGGGTGAGACCCTAGGCACATACAGTGTAGGATTAATTGAATCTATGAACTGGACTAGATTTCCAGTATTGCCCTGGACCTTGGAGATTGATGGGCAAAACTGGAAAGTTACACCCGACCCCTAGACTCGATTATGATACTGCACTGGGTGTCAGATTGGGTTGTCTTTGATGTACCAATCAGTGAGATCCTTAGCGAGGGTCAAAACCTGGGTATGTTGGGACAGTCTAAGAACTCATCTAAGTGGGTGATTATAGTGACAGGATCAGCCCCTTTGTCAGACAAAGGTAACCAAGACTGCCGGCATCCGATTTCAATCGTTGAGATTTGTTTTGCAAAATATATTTTATATGAGATATAAAAGTATATATACATTATGGTTTCTAAAATGTTTGCGAAAGGTTTTAATTCCCGGGATCCATATAAGCAGAGAGTGTAACACTATTCCTTGTAGCCGAGGGAGAGGTCCTCTCTTGTCGGGCAGTGTATGATCATTATAGGCTGAGAGGTTAAGTGTAAGACCATTGAGGATAATACCTGATGGGCTAATCTTGCATCTGCCCACAGTCCCTGGGTGTTACAAGGTGACTTGACCCAGGGACCACTTAGGGTAAGTGTTGGGCCCATAGAGCTCATTTGATGGGTTTTAGGGAGTACACTATCCATAACAGTGTATTCGGCTAAGCCTTATGACAAAGGCTGGGCTGAACCCATGTGGCTGATGTGTAGATCAATGTTTGGGTCCCACGCCATACAAGGAAGCCCAACTGGGCAGCAGTAAGGAAGGTTAAGTGAGTATATAAGCCTGATGGGCCTAAAGCCCATTTCGAACTGGGCTATTTAATTAGTTAATTGTGGGGCGAATTATGAGATGGATTAGCTGATAGGATAGGGTCTTGACTCTATCCACTTAGAGAGTCCAGATCTGAATGTGATTCAGATCTAGAAACCTCCTAATGAGATTAGGAGAAAGTTAATCTAATCTTCAGATAAAATAAGGGTTTATCCTTATCACCTAAAGAGAATGTTGATCCAAATAGGATTTGGATAAGTAGCTCCTAATTGGATTAGGAGCTGATCTTTTAGGTTAACAAAAGAAGGAAAGGGTGGCAGCCTTTTAAGAAAAAATTCATTCAGATCCTCTTCAGTGCTGAAAAATACAGAAGAAAGAATTAAGCAACCTTGCAGAATTCTTTCTTGCCGCCTCCCTGTTCTTGCCGCCCTGTTTGCCAGTTCGATCTCCAATTGTGGGAGAAGTCAAGATTCGATATTGACATCAGTTCTTTGAGGAAGAATTGATAGGAAGCTGTGCTCACGTGCCATCCTGCTGTTTCTTGCGAATGATAGAGTTATTGGAGAAGAACACTGCTGATTCTGCTCCATCCTGCACTGCGCCATTTTCAGTGGGAGCAGTCTTTGGATCATTTCTTGGGCGTGAACACCTTCGTTGGGGGATACTATTTCTCCGTATCAGGTATAATCCTCTCCTACTCCTTTTGGTTCAAATCTGGTTCAGTTTATGATTCAAGAATGATCCTTGAAAATATGATTTTCTAAATAGGGAATGTGATTCTCAGTTGAAGGGAGAGAAAAAATTTTTAAATTCGCCCCCTTATTCCGCAATCTTTGGGCGTCCATATGATGGATCTCTCTTCCCTTCAACCAGAACTGATGAGGTCATCATCGGAGATGTTTCCAATACACGGCAGGGATATATTGTGGGACGTTGTGGGGCGGAGATATGTACTCTCTTCAGAAAGAGAGAGATGATTGTGAATCAGTGAGGTTGTCGAAGAATTCCTCCCAGAAATACTCAAAAACCCAACAGAGACAAGAGAGAGATGGTCGTGAATCTGGGAGGTCGCCAAAGAATTTCACCTAAAAACCCAGAAAATATGTTGTAGGACGAAATTGCTGATCACCGAGTGAGGATGGGGAAAGCCCCAAAAATTTAGATTTTTTCTTGTGGGAAGCAATGACATTGCCTTCGGATCCTTCTGGTGGTTCACATACGCAGGGATCTCGTGGATCCTTGTTCTCTTAGGAGGAATCATGCCTGCCCTCGCGTTAGGACTGATGTCCCTCGGTCATGGCAGTAAAATCCGAATAGAGGAAAAAAATGCTCCATTTCTCAAGTTGTCCCTCGGTCACATTGTCCTTTTTCTGTGTGTATTAATAAATGGAAAATAACGGGAAAGTAAGAAGCCTTCAACGGTTTCATCTCTCATTAACTTACCATTAACTCCCTCTTCCCTTTCTCATTAAATCCTTTCATTATCCCTCCTCATTAGTCACTCCATTAACTCTCTCTCTCCTAAATAAGTCACTTTATTAATTCTCTCTCCTCTCAATTATTGCAATAAATTGCTTAAAATTTATTCTCTTTTTGTCTTTTTTTTTCTTTTCATTTTACTAGTATGTGTGTATGTGATTCTCAGGTGACAAATTTTGTGATGATGATGATAGTATATAATATGTTTCAAAACTTTTTACAATTTTTTTCATATTTCGCTGTCTATAAAATTATTCTTATTTGTTATTTGTCCCAGTTATTATGGTTCATTAATATAGAGATATACCCAAATGTTTTCCACCCAGTTTACATATTTTTTTGTATATTTTTGTGTTTTATCTTTTTAAAGTTTTGTTATTTAATTATAACTTCATGAGTTGACACATTTGACCTGAAATATTGAATTGATCTATAACTAAATAGGAAAGCAATTGCACTTTTGGTTTAGTTTTGAATTTTATATTTTATTTATATCATCAATAAAAAATTAAAAACGATCATGTCTAATTTTTAATATGATCAATATAAAATATTAAAGATGCGTCCAACTGTATTCTATATGTAGAGTTTCTATCTTTTTCATATTTTTTTGTAGTTTTGTCTTTTTTAATTTTTATTATTTAATTATAAAATCAATGACCGACACATATGACCCAAAAGATTGAATTGTTGATTAGCCACCAGGAAAACAATTTCACTATTGGATTGGTTTTAAATTTTATATTTTATTCCTAATATCAATATGAAGTAACTATTATTTATCACACTTATTTTTCCTTTAATATGATTAATATAAAATATTAGATAGGTACCTAAATGTTATTTACAAAATTTTTGTATAATGTTTTTGTGTTTTTATATTTTTTCATATTTTATTTAATTATGATACCAACGGTTAACACATTTGACTCAAAAGGTTGAATTGTTGACCCAGCACCACAAAAATAATTTTTATTTTGGGTTGGTTTTAAATTTATATTTCATTCCAACTTCAATAAGAATAATTATTATTTATCACACTTATTTTTCTTTAATATGATTAATGTATGTATATATATTTAAAAGTTTTTAGTTAATTATGACATCATGGATTAGCTCACTTGGCCGTGATGGTTGAATTACTTACTAACCACCATGATGGAAATAAAAGGTCCATTTTGGGGTAAACTTTTAAAAACATGTATTTTATATCATTAAATGTATTCAATGTAGATATAAATGATATAATTTATTAGGGGTGCTCACAGTTTAATTAACCAAATCGTGGGCATTTTTTTCAAACCAAACCAGTGGTACCGGTTTTTGGAAAACCAATAGCTGAAACTAAACCAAAGTCGATCGGTTAACTACCAATTTGATTCATTGGTTTTTTTATTTTCATAGTATTATATATAATAAATATAAAATATTATATTATAAATAATAAATAATATATTATATATTATAAATATATATTTATAATATAGAATACATATATATTCATTTATAATATATAGATAATATAAAATAATATATGAAAAATATATATAATATAAACATATGTATATCGGTCGATTCAATTAACTGCTGGTTTTTTATACTGGTTAACCAAAATTGAACCAGTTAATTGGAATTTTTTATTTGGTTTCATCGATTTACTTCGATTTTTCAGTTTTTCTTGCTCACCCCTATAATTTATTTGTTTTTATTTTGTGAAAATAATATCTTAAATATAGAATAAAAGAATAAGAACTAATACCCTAAGATAAGATTTAATGAGAGGGAATTGAATAAGGATAAATGTAGCAGTTCAAATTACATTTTGTGCCTTCACAATTAGAGAGGGACCAAATTCAAAAATAGGGGTATTCTAGTCAAGGATAGGATTCAATGAATGTTAATGAGAGCTAATACTTTAAATATGAGACTTGCTGAGAGGGATTTGAATGAGGAGAAAGTGGTTTTTCAAATTACATTTCTGCCCTTAAAATTAGACACTGACCAAATTCAAAAATTGGAGTAATTTACTCAAACAAAAGTTGCACACCGTTATTCACTCTTTTAATAATACTATAGATAATCATTAAATGAAAATTGTAAAATGACATTTTTTCTATAGCTCATTTTCCAATTATTGAACAAAAAAAGTACTTTTGTGTCGTTTTATCAAATAAACATTAAATGAAGATGTAAAATAATAATTTTGCCTTTGCTTGTTTTCCAATTCAAACTTTAGAAAGGAGTTATTTGTTGTCCAATGAAAATTCCAAAATCTAGGGAAACCTATTCACACTTTTATAGATAGTATATATCTCCCCTATCCTCATTAATCTAATAAACCAAAAGCAATTTTCTTGGTGATAATTTCAGTCCGGCCTAGGCTCGGGTCCACATGAGGCCCACAAAAGCAATTTTCTTGGTGATTATTTCAATCCCATCCCTTCCATCATTATCCTATTTTAGCATATTTCTATAGGCATTTTTTCCATTATTAGCCAATTGTATTCCAAAGAGAGAGAGAGAGAGAGAGAGATTTACTCTCATCAAAATTCCATTTATTTGTTTCATATTTGGGAGTGGCAACGGAGCTGGTTCGGAGCGCAGACCATACTTTTCGTCCCCAATCCCGACTTTGAAACAAATCCCTATACTTGACCACAATCGCTGTCATTGATTAAAAATGATTCTACATCCCTGATTCCTAATGGAGATGGGTTCTTTGTCAAGGAACTTGAATCCCTAAAATTTTTAAATTAAAATTATTTTTAAAAATAGATTTACTTAAAATAAGGGTTTTTAAATATAAAAATATTTAAATATATTTATACTTTGATATATATTCACTTCACATCTTCGTCCCCATCCTCAGTTAAGTATCGTTATCAATCCCCGTCATCCCCCCCCTAGGAAATCTTCGTCCCCGATCCCATCAAGTCGGGGAAGCTAAGTACTTGATGGGACGGGGAACATTGGCATCCCTATTTATATTCAAATCCTATTAATTAATTATTTGTTAGAAAAATTAAATTTGAAACCTAATAACTAAAATTCAAAAAAAAATATTAAATTTTAGCAATTTTTTCTAGAAACTATTAAAAATTAAGAAATTAATAAAAATTAGTAGTTCATAAATTAAAAATTAAAATACATTTGAGCTCTATTTAAAAATAACTAATATTAATAGGATAATTAAAATAATAATAATAAGTAAAAAAATTATTAAATGTAATAAAATAAACCACTTGCATTCCATATAAAAATTAATTAAAATAATAAAACTAATAATGGCATAATTATAAATGTCATAAGACTCCGTTTTACTTAGGGATGATCACTTAGGTGACGTTTGGCAAGTTTGTTTTGAAAGATCTTCCAAACAACCCCATTTGGCGTGGGTTGTCGGCTTTTTAGAAGCCTGGCAGCTCACTTTTCGATCTTTCTCCATTTGGTTGAAAGATCTTTCCACCAAAAGACCACACCCCAAAAAGGTGCAAGAAGCTTGATTCGAGCTTATTTTGGAAGCTAGAAATGGAGCTTCTCACCTTTTTTCGTCTTGTCTTCACACAAAAAGACGCACCTCCAACCAAATGATCTTTGGGCTGCCAAGATCATTATGTAAAAGCTCACTACGTATTTTGGTTGTCAAATCTTTGAAAAAAGACCTGCCAAATGGCACCTAATGGGCTTTTACACCACTCGAAGACAAGAGTTGAGCAAGTGAAAAATGCGAGAAGCTCCATTTCTAGCTTCTCGAAATGAATTCAAATCAAGTTTCTCACGTCTTTTCGGGGCATGGTCTTTCAGTGGAATGATCTTCTCCCAACCAAACAGAGAAAGATTGAAAAGCCAAGCTTCTAAAAAGTCAATAGCCCACACAGAAAGACACACCAAACGGAGCCTTATACTTACCTCAAATCCAGTTAGACCTACAAATTTTCGGGCTCAAGCAACTATTTTCTTTTAAGCTACGTCTAGCTCAGATCTACACCAACCCCACACATAACAAGTTTTATATTAATATATAGATAGATACTTTATATATTTTTTATAATAAAAATAAACCAAAATTAAATAAAAATTTTAATTTATAAAAAAAAATCATACTTTTATAATTAACACGAGCAAACAAGTCCTTGTCCCAAACCTAAACAAATATTGCTTGGGGTGTAGGCTGGGCTGGGCTAGGCACAACCTATGAAATTATTAATACATTGTAAAAATCCGACTCAAGATATTTTATGTTTTTGGTTCATTAAGCTACACAATGGGGGCAACCCATCCCCCATAACTCTCTCGGGTTAAATATTAATAATTCTTATCTAAAAATAGCTAAAAACCCAAAAATAATGCATGCATGGATTGTGCTTAGTTTGGTTCAATCTAATTATAAATGTCTCATTACTCTTAGGGGCAAGGTTCAAAATATTTCCCGATACACCCCTATAGAGGGTGTAGCAAGGTTTTGACTAGTTCAAGGGTGGACAAACCTTAAACCGGTCCCTCTGAACCGAATTTGAAAAAAAAAACTACTACTGATACTGCCCAATATGCCTCTACCAACATATCGGGTGTATCGATATTTTGAACCTTGCTTAGGGTGCAGCTTAGGGGGTCAAGTTGAAAATCAACTAAAACCCAACCTGAAGTCTTAAACTTCAATCTCGGGCTTAGATTAATTTAATTATGACTAAAAAGATTAATCTATAGATTAATTTAATTATGACTACAACCTAATTTTATATATTTATTAATATTCAAGTATTCTAAATATTTAAGTAACATTTACAAACGAATAACATGAAAAAATAATTATTTTATAAAACAATTAGTAGTAATTTATTATTAAATTACTAAATTACTTTTGTAACAAATTACTAAAATAAAGATTATTTATTTTAAATAACGTTTCATTACTTCCTTATAATATTATCAGTTTCGATTGTTTCACTTTTCCTTTGACAAATCCTGTGTTCTAATAACTCCACTCCATGCTTGACTGTTGTCTTGGAAAACCTGTATATCTCTTCCCTACGAAATTGAATTCCTTTGTTTTTATAGGAAAACTGGAGCTCGGATCTGCTACCCACAAGCGGTAACTCCTCGTGAATGACAACTAATATGTTCCTGATGTGTGGTTGTAGAGTCTGGTACGTAGGCTTGCGGGTAGCAGATCCAGACTCGGGTAACTCTCGAAATGCAGGTTGTGACTTATCAAGACTTGGGGGGGCGCTCAAGAAAGAGTTAACTCCGACCAAGAATAGTGGACATATCCAATGCAGTAGCAGAAGTTCATGTATTATTTATTAAGGCTTAACTTGATAACAAAGTACCCACAACAAAGTTGTGTTCTTTTATCAAGGCTTAACTTTGATAGCAAGGAGCTTACAAATGACAAACCATCCATGCACAATGATCAAGAGCTAGTTGTATAATGATTTGGCAAGGATGATCCAAATACTTTCAGGAGCAATATTTCCTCTCTCCTTGCCAGTTTGTATGCCCCCGTGTTCCTGCAGTAACCAAGCTTAAGTGCTTCTCGTCCTTCTTGTGCAGCTCTTTTTCTCACAGATGACAGCAAGCCTGTGCCTTGAGGACCAATTTCGTTCTCCCCAGTTCCTTTATCTGGCTTCTTTTCCTCAGTTGTTAGGCAACTAGAATCAGCTTTTTCTGGGGATTGTTGTTTGTCTTCTTGGTCAGTTTCATCCCCAAAGACATCATCCTCGGTACCATCCGGGCTGCTGCTTCCCCACCATTTGACAGTGATGGTTGATAAGCCATCTGTTGGGAACCCATACTTGAATTCATCCACATGGTCTGGAATTCCTTTTGTCAAGCTTGGATTCTGCAGATGCTGCGGCCGTATATTTTGAACACCACTTCCCTGCTGCTGTGAAGAGTTTGACATTTTGTTTTGAAGTTGGGAGCCACTGAAACTAACAGGAAAGAATCATAAAGAGGAAGGGAGGAATTGATAACAAATGAGAATAAAACAGAAATTATGCCATTTATTAAGCTTCCTGGGCATACTGTTCTCCATGAAGCCCCTAATAGCAGAATCTATTCAAGGAATAAATTGTTGTACAGATCAATCTTGTCAAGGGAGAGACCTGTTTCTCAAGAGAGATCAATACTCAGGATGCTCACGAAGTACAATCATCATAAGGTTTCAGAAGAAAAAGTAATTGTAGGTATAATTATTTAGTCTTTAAAAAATGAAATATAAAAAAAAGACTACGTAAAAGAGGACATCCTGCTTCTTTGGGGTTTCAAGGAACTGCTTTGAATCTTAAAATGACAGTTTAGTTTAGTTTAGTTTAGTTTAGGCTCGTGGAATATTCAGGATTCGGTAAAACCTGGAGTCAGATATCCAAGTTTTTAACAATGTCAGCATTAACAGAACCAAAATACCCAGATTTTCTGAATACCCAGAAAAATTACAGACTAATTTTATAATTTTATATGCGATCTTGGAGTTTGGTCATTGTCTCCCTTGTTTCTGTTTTTCATTTCACTTTTTTTCCATTTCCCTTTTCATAGGCTATCTTCTTTGATTCTTTCACCAAGGCATCTGCTGAGTGCTGGAATTGATAATGAATGCTTCTTTAATCAATTACTAGAACTCCTAAAAAACCTTCTTTTATCTCAATAGAAATCAATAACCAATGCTTCTTTAGCCAAGGTTTTTTACTAGAATTTCCTTATTAGAAATTCAGGCCATGATCACTCCTACTCCTAATCACTCTCTAAATCATGCCTATAGACTGACTTTAAAACTAACTAGAACTCCTAAAAACCTTCTTAAACTTGACTTGTTAATCAATAACAGATTTGACACGAATTTCTAACAAGGAATCAACTTCTGAAACAAATAAATCCTAAAATTACTAGATTTAATAATTCAAAACTCAAAATAAACAAAAAAAAAAAGGAATCTCGTCAAGATTCATCAACTGGCCAAGAATGAGGCATGACTTGCTCAATTCATGTCCAAATTGCATGATCTTGGATGTGAAGAATGGATAATTGAATAAGCTTTCTTAATGACACCAAAATCAAACCAAACAATTAACTATTGGCACATCAAATTATGGCTGCAAGTAAAGTGATGAAACCTAACATGTTCTCTTTAATCATGGCCAATGCCTTGGCTAGATTGGGAAACCAGTTGTAAATATACATTTTAATTTGACAGTAGGTAGGAAGCTAGCCTATAAGGGGTGCAAGGCACAATATAGCTGTACAACTTTTAATATCCTTGTTAGAGTTAGCCGAATAAGGGTAGATTAGTCAACTCACTTTGGTTAAGTTATGAGCTTATGTGGCAGTCTTATTAGAGGTTCTCTGTCCCATACTTAAGTAGGGGCAGTTTAGTCCTTGTACATTTAATTAGAAGCCTAATCACTATTAAGAGGTCGACTGATAGGGTTTAGCTATAAGGTTCGACAGTTCTTTCATCTTCTTCTTCTTCTCTTCTTCTTCTTCTTCTCCTTCTCTTTCTTCTTCTCCTTACTGGTAGAAACATTGTATTAGAGCGTGACAACTTCAGTTTGTGACCTGTTTCAGTTCGTAACAACTTCAGTTCGTGCTTCAGTTCTCTCCTTTTCTTCTCTGGGCTGTCAATGGAGAAAAGTGGTTCGTCCCAGGCCTGAAACATCACAGCTCTTCTTTTTTCTGGTGCACAGAACCTCCTTTCCTAAGAAAACAACTTCAGCAGTGAATGGTTGGCTGAAGCTCTCAAACGAAGGTTGGTTATCTCTCCTCTGTGTGCTGTTGGTATTTCTGGGTTGAAAATCTTCAAGAACTTGAGAGGACTGATCAGAACCTAGAGAACTAGGTTGGTTGTTGCCCTGGTTCTTGGAAAAATTCCAAGAACAGGCTGTGTTTACAGTGACCAAATGGTGTAAGGGCTGCTACTGTAGGTGGCCGAATGGTGCAAGGTGTAATGCAATGGTACTAGTTGAGTTTTTGTTGGTCTTGTGGTGCCCTCTTAAAAGTGTTAAAGCAGGTCTGTATTGTGTGTGACAGCTATGGCTGTGTGATGGTGCTTGTGATGCACAAACTCTGTTGAGTAGTTGTAAGAGAGCTTGCATGTGGTTAGTAAGTGCTGAATTAATGTCGGTGTAGTCTGTGTTTTTTTTTTGTGAAATCAGTAGTAGTGTGGATAAGAACAAAGGCGTGTCTATCATTGTGTTTAGGGACTGTTGTAGGTTCTGGAACATCAAACTCTTGACAGCAGCACTTAGTTGGTGATTGGGAATTCAGATTAGAGGCAGCATTGAAAGAGTACCATGGCAGCAATGGGAGATGGCTGTAGTGATCAGAAACCTAGTGTGGTGGTTTCCTCTAACTATCTAGGTGTACAGATGACCTCAATTAAACTGAATGGTGAGAACTATGTTCCATGGGCCAAGTCGGTGGAAGTTTTTCTCAAGGCAAAGAGAAAAGTGAAGCATGTGAAAGAAGATAAACCACCGGCTGACTCTCCAGGGTTTGATGATTGGGAACAGGAGGATGCTCAAATCATGACATGGCTATGGAACAGTATGGAACCCAAAATAAATGCCAACTTCATGTTCTTAGATACAGCTAAGGACATATGGGAACATGCCAAGAAGCTGTATTCTGGGCAAGATAATACTACAAGGGTATATCAGCTCTATCAGGAGTACTTTGGTCTGCAACAAGGAAATAAGTGTGTCTTTCTTGACTACTCTCGGACTCAAAAAGGGTACAAGTGTTACAATCCCATTACTCGGAAGTGCTATGTCTGTCCTGATGTCACCTTTTTTGAGTCTGTTCCCTTCTTCTCAGGAACTGAAGCATCTTTGTCTCCACCTTTACTTCCTCTTCCTCTTCCGGTCAGTGATCCCGTTCCGGGTGTTCCTGTTGGAGTTGACTCGTCACCTCATCCAATGCAGATCCCTACTGAACGACCACCAATTCGGCAAGTGTATACACGTCGAACGACACCAGCCCCTCCTCTAGCTTCTACCTTGTCCGCGAATCCTGTTGTTGCTCCTGCTGCTGAACCTTCAGGACTTGACCTACCCATTGCCTTACGGAAAGGTAAACGTAGTTCTACTCTCCATCCCATTTCCAATTTTGTTTCAGTATCTCGCCTTTCCGCCTCACATCACCAGTTTGTTTCACTAATGTCATCTATTTCCATACCTAACAATGTCCAAGAGGCTCTTAGTTCACCTGGGTGGAGGCAGGCAATGGAGGAACTCTCTGCTCTTCAGCATACTCACACGTGGGAGCTCACTACTCTTTCTCCTGGTAAGCATGTTGTGGGTTGTAAATGGGTGTATACTATTAAATACTTGCCAGATGGTAGTGTGGAGCGTCTGAAAGCCAAACTTGTTACTAAAGGGTATTCACAATTGTATGGAGTGGACTATATGGAGACCTTCTCTGCAGTGGCTAAGATTAGCTCTGTCCGTGTGTTAATTTCCCTGGCAGTTATGTATGATTGGCCCTTATTTCAACTTGACCTAAAAAATGCCTTCCTTCATGGTGACCTTATAGAGGTATATATGGAGCAACCACCTGGGTTTGTTGCTCAGGGGGAGGCTGGTAAGGTGTGCAGACTGAAAAAGGCAATTTATGGGTTGAAACAATCGCCTCGTGCTTGGTTCAGGAAGTTTAGTGAAGTGGTGAAGAATTTTGGAATGAAACAATGCCAGGTTGATCACTCAGTGTTCAGCTATGACTCAGAAGCTGGAAAGATTTTATTAGTGGTCTATGTGGATGATATTGTTATAACTGGCAGTGACAAATTGGGGATCGACAAACTCAAGGTCTTTCTGCAAAATCATTTTCAAACAAAAGACCTTGGGACATTGAAGTATTTCTTGGGTATAGAAGTTGCTAGATCAAGACAAGGTGTAAACCTATGCCAAAGAAAATATGTTCTCGATCTATTGGACGAAACAGGACTGTTAGGTGCAAAACCGGCTGAGACTCCTATGGAACCAAATGTTAAGTTGAGCAATGATATAGGGGAAATATTTGATGATCCTGGAAGGTATAGACGACTAGTGGGGAAGCTGAACTATTTGACTATCACGAGACCAGACATCTCCTTTGCAGTTAGTGTGGTGAGCCAATTTATGCAGAACCCTCGTATATCTCACTGGGATGCAATTCTTAGAATTGTAAGATATTTGAAGGGAGCTCCGAACCGTGGGCTATTGTATAAACCAGGAGGAAAACTTGAAGTAGTTGGGTACACGGATGCAGATTGGGCGGGCTCTGTGTCTGATAGAAGATCTACTACAGGTTACTGCACATTTCTTGGAGGAAATCTTGTGACGTGGAAGAGTAAAAAACAGACGGTTGTGGCTAGAAGCAGTGCTGAAGCCGAGTACAGAGCCATGGCACACACTACATGTGAATTAGTGTGGTTGAGGAATCTCCTACAAGAAATCGGGTTCCACATGGATAAACCTATGAAGTTGTATTGTGACAATCAAGCTGCGCTCCATATCTCATCCAACCCTGTTTTTCATGAGAGAACAAAGCACATAGAGATTGATTGCCACTTTGTGAGGGAGAAGGTTCTTACTGGAGAGATAAGCACAGAACATGTAAGCTCAGGTGATCAGTGGGCAGATTTGTTTACAAAAGCCTTAAGCTCAGGGAGAGTGAACTATATATGTAACAAGCTGAGATTATATGACATATATTCTCCAGCTTGAGGGGGAGTGTTAGAGTTAGCCGAATAAGGGTAGATTTGTTAACTCACCTTGGTTAAGTTATGAGCTTATGTGGCAGCCTTATTAGAGGTTCTCTGTCCCATACTTAAGTAGGGGCAGTTTAGTCCTTGTACATTTAAATAGAATCCTAATCACTATTAAGAGGTCAACTGATAGGGTTTAGCTATAAGGTTCAACAGTTCTTTCATCTTCTTCTCTTCTTCTTCTTCTTCTCCTTCTCCTTACTGGTTCGGACTACTGTAGCTACAGTAGAAGCAATCCTAAAAATTGTTTGTTTACAGATCAGGAAAAAAAAATCTTCTCTTCAGTATGACTTGAATTTTAAGTAATTCTCCAGGTAGCAGTTGAAAAGGCTCGGAAAATCTTTTCACTATTTTCTGAACCATTTGGCTGGAAAGGAATGAAACATCTTTGAGAGCAAAGTCTCTTCAGAGGAGCAAATCCCTTCACTATACAAAATACAACCTCAAACTACATTAAAAAAAATGCCATGGTTGACTACAAAAAGGAAGTATGAGAACTACCAATAGCATCTTACCAAAATACAGAACTTCAGCAATTACTAAGACAAATATTTTTTGGTCAATAACAAACAACTTTATTGAAAAAATTATCAAGAAAGAGATAAAGAATACAAACAGAAGAAAGAAAGATACAATAGCCTCAATGCCCACTCCTTTTTCTATAAATAACATCAAATTCATTTCAAATATCATACTACCCAAAAGGCTAGATCAGTGTTTTAAAAGCACAAGGTGCAAAAAAGGCGCAAGGGCCAATTTACACCTGAGGCGCACGCCTTTTTAAGAAAGGCGCAAAATTACAAAAAAAAACTAAAAAATCAAAAAAAGGTCAGAAAATTCAAAGAAAATGCCAAAAAATTTTAAAATTCAAAAAATATTAAACATAATGTTAATAAAAAATATAAACTTAAATTTTAAAATAAATGTTTTAGAAAACCTATTATCTAAAATTAAAATACATAAACATAACATGTAAAGCGTATTCAAATGAAAATTTAAAAATAAAAGCAAACATATAAAGCATTTTTCAAGCATGTAAAACCCACAATCACTTTTTCTCCTTAATTGCATTGCTTCAAGTAGCTAATGTGATGTAAAACATATTGCATTCTAGATTCTATGAGTCCGCCTTTGTACCACGCCCCTTGAGGTAAGCCCGAACAAGTCTATTTTAGGGTTTGAAATTCTTATTTCTCACATAAAAAATAATCATTTTATAACTTTCATTGCCTTTTAAGAAGATATTTTATTACAATGAATGAGGAACAACATTAGCAAATAGGGGGTTCTTGGAGCTTCGGTGAGAGAGTGAAGTGGGGGGTCCGGGGGCGGAGCCCTCGGCCCAGCCGTTAGACTCAAAAAACAGCAAAAAAGCATAAAATTTTAAAAAGGCACATGCCTGGGCTGAGGCGCAAGGTGCATCAGGCGCACGCCTAGGCGCACCTCAAAAAACAACAAAAAAGCACAATTTTAAAAAGGCACACGCCTGGGCTGAGGCGCAAGGTGCATCAGGCGCACGCCTAAGCACACTGGTGCGCCTAGGACCTGGGCGAGGTGCATACCCCAAAATGCGCCTCAGACGCGCCTTTTAAATCACTAGGCTGGATAGGATAGAAATGAACAAGACCAAACAAAGTTGGATAAGTGGAATGCAACAAACCAATCACTATACATATCCAATCCCAGCCCTCCTCATACCAGCTAGGAATGGCAACAGGGCAGGTTCAAGGTGGGGATCATATTCCCCGTCCTCGACCCTGATCCCCGTTAGGGATAAAAATTGTCCTCCATCCCCAATCCCCGACAATGACGAGTTCCTCGCATGGACCCGAATCCCCAAATTATTTTAGTTAATAGTATTTTTTGAAAAATCAATTTACTTAAAGTAAATAAAAAAATTTAAAATACAAATAATATTTTGAATATATTTTGATATATATAAATAGAATCATATATAATAATATATATACAATATGAATAATATTTAATATATATACTCGGGGTGGGGTCGAGGCGGGGGCCTCATTCCCCATCCCTGAGCCTGACCCTGGTCAGGGATCCCTATTAATCCCAGTCCCCATCCCTACCCCGCCAAAGCAATCCCCATCCCCAACCCAATGGGTTGGGGAAGTCAAGTACCCATCGAGGATGGGGAAATTTGCCATCCCTAATACCAGGCTTTCCCTTGTCACCCCAAATTTTGTGTATCAGCCGAAGCATTTGCAATCCTAGGAACCCATTGGAACAAGCTGTCCATGGTATGTTTAAATGCCTACACTTGTCAGACTAGACCCCTATATATGCAAGTATGTCCCCTGCCGAATTCATCCAAGAGATAACAAAATCACAATCTCCTTCCACAACAATATTTGTCCAATCTTACATGGAGATCAGCATCAGTCCCTGCACGAGCCATTAGTTCAGCTTTTAAGGAGTTGCCTAGACAAATTGATCCAGAAAAGCTGAGTAGGATGTTGTTTTCATCCCTCACCACTCCATCTATTCCTAAAAGCAGCCCAAGTTGAAACCATCAAAATGTAGTTTCAGCTTTCCTTCTTCAGATGCATCTCCTACTAATCTTTGCTGGTTTCTCATCTGAAATGCAACCACAGTTTGTCAATCTCTCAGTAACTTTTCAATTGTGAACCCCTTTGAATTCATCACTATTTAAGACCCAATGAATCATTCTCATCATGGTACAATTAAGGAATTTGCATCCAATTCTTTGTTCTCAAAGATCCTTGCATTTCTCTCACTCCATAAACCCCATAAGATTGTAGACCTTGTGAGAAAAGAACCTCAAAGTCCACTTGTGCCTTAAGAGAGGCACCAAGATTCCAACCAGTATTGTTAAAACTAGACCAGATGTGTTCACCCACTAAAGCTAGTGGTACAGGGGTCAAATGGTCAGAATGTCTAGAAACCACTCAACTTTCTCAAAGAAAAAATGTAAAAAAAAATAAATAAAAACATCTCAAAAATAGTACAAGTATATAATATATACTGCAAACCTATTTTATCAGGTACGATGTTTGCTCAGGTAATTTGATTCGTTTTTGGGAAGACACTTGGTTTGGTGACCGACCCTTAAAGAACTTGTTTCCTTCCTTGTATTCCATTTCCTTGTACAAAAATAAGGTAATTTTGAGTTTTCTAGTCCATCCTATTTAACCTATGGGTCACAATTGGGATTTTGGGTTTCGAAGGGGGTTGAGGTATGAAGAAGCTACCTATTTGTCAAAGCTTCTACTTCTTGATAAAGTCAGCCTAGAGCTTTCGAAACCAGATAGGAGACTTTGGTGTCCAAACCCTAAATGCTTCTTCTCTTGTGCCTTTTTTTTTAAAGCTCTTTGCCAGTCCCCTTCCTCTCAGTCCTTTCCATAGAAGAAGTTTTGTTTCAGCCAATTTCCCCTAAAATTAAGGCTTTCTGTTGGGAAAGGGTATATGGGAAAATTAACACTTAGGATTACTTGCAAAAGAAAAGGCCTTTTTTGTGTATTTCCCCGAATTGGTGCACTCTTTGTAAATCAGATGGTGAATCTTGCTATCACTTACTCGTTTCCTCATCTGCTATAGAAATTTGGGAGTGGTTTTTCTCTTTGTTTGGGTGCAGGTGGAATATGCCAATGCCCAATGGAGATTAAGATGTTATTTGATCTATCTACATTTGCTTGGCCAAACAAAAGGGGAAGAATATGAAGGTGCACTAGAGCAGCAGTGGTTTGGACATTATGAGAAGAAAGAAATGCCAAAATCTTCCAAGAGAAGGAGAAAAGCAAACAACAAATTATGGATTGTGTAATGACCAGAACTATATATTGGCTACAAACTATGGAATTATTCAGACATTTCCCCTTTGATGACATTTGGAGGAATTAGTTTTCAGTAGCTTCTAGCTCAATGCAGAAGACTAAAGCACGGTTGGTTTGGACACCTCCCATTGAAGGCTTTATGAAACTAAACTTTGATGGGAGCAATCAGGTAAACCCAAGCCTTTCTGGAATTGGAGGGACCATAAGAGACAAAGATGGGAATCTAAGAGCACTCTACTCAGGACCGATGGGGAATGGAGACTCCTTAAGGGCTGAACTGTATGCAGTCCTACAAGGTGTACAGATTGCAAGGGAGATAGACTTGGAGAATTTGGTGATGGAAGGGGACTCCAAGGTGGTGGTGGGTTGGCTAAGAGATCTAGACTCAGTGATATGGTATTACAGAAATGAAATGAAGAAATTCAAATGGGTAACACGACATTTGAATTTGATTATACAATGAGTGGGAAGCATAGTTGTCAAGGCGACAAGGCACCCTTTGAGGCTCGCCTCGCTTAATCGCAAAGCAGTTTTTTACTTTCTACTTTAAAATACTTTTTTGTTCATTCTTTTTTGAGATTATAATTATAAAATAGACATTATAAACTAAAATAATCATTCTGTATGTTTATATACTAGTTTATTTTTATTATTTTCTTATTTATTAGAGTTTAATCAACACAAACATTGCTAAATGCTGTATTGAACCCTCAAAGACTTCAAAACCTGAATCAATAAGTAAGGAAGAACTTAAAATTTTATCTAATCAGCACATTTTCTTCTTCCATATATTCTTTTTCTTTTTGTACTACTACTACTACCAATACTTTTTCTTTTCTTCTTTTCCTATAACAAAAAGGGATCAGCCCCTATATTTTTTGAATTTTATTTTCCTTCTTCCTTTTCTTCTCATGAATATGTTGATTTTCTATCCTTTAATATGAACCTTATACTTTTCTTATGAGAATTATGAATAATTATTAAGGAAAGATGGTTATGGTACCTAGGGAACTACCCTAGGATCAATGTTTTTAACATAAAAAAATCCACCGCCTAGGCGACTAGGCGACAAGGTACCCCCCCCTATTGCCTAACCTCGCTTTGGCGCCTTGAAAACTATGGTGGGAAGGGAGGCTAATGTATTTGCCGACTATCTAGCCAAGCAAGGAGTAACTAGGAATCAGTTGTATTGGGCCCAGTTGTAATTTTTGTGCTGTTTTTTTTTCTTTTAAAGTGTGATGCTGCACCTGACACCTCCCCTTGGGATGCTTGTAACAGATATTTATCTTTTTGCTGATAATGAATTCTTAATGAACTTTTACCTATCAAAAAAATTAAATACTATAACACCTGTTAGTATGGTTCTCAATAACCTTTGACCAAGTCAACATTTCAGAGAACCATGCATTTCAAAATCCAGTTTTGGGACCCAGTCTGAATGGTCCAATTAGTAGATATGGTCTGGGTATGACAATACTGACCCCAACCCAAGACAGATGCATAAGACTATCTAAAAGAGAATCAACCAGTTTCAAAACTACTAAAGAATAACAGCTCTCTTAGTATCAATTACTGATTTTATGACACTTTCTGCGAGGAAGTAAATACTAAGATTAAAATCAGACTCTAGACAAATTCTTTAAATCAGCCTAAACTGAAAATAACAAGAAATACGGAAAAGAAACATAAAGTCTTCTATGCTGACCCTGCACTATCAAGAAGATTGACCTTCTATGCTCATCAGAAAAAAAAAGGGTAACCCTCTCCAGGGAGTAGTTAGGGCTTCCCCAGTGGAAGCCAGGGCAGTGGGTTGCATGAAAGCCATTTAGGTCCCACTGGAAAGCTTCTTCAGAAAATTATCTGGTTGTCTTCTCTTGTAATTTATCTTTCATGTATGCATCAAGTTTATGAAAACATTAATATGATTAAGAATAGCAAAACAGGATTTGCATATTCAGTTGTATAATGTGGGGAATATAGATAAGGCTTTATTGAGTTTTTGAGGTAAATACCTACTTATGAAGGAAAAATAACAAAAAGTTGAAGAACATTAGATTAATTCTATATCTCTACCTATTAATTCAAAACCTTACTGAATGGTACAACATTTCATAACATTGACAAAACTAAATCAAGTGTCTCTGATGGACTACTATTCATTTTCATCTGTCTAGCCCTACAAAATTTATTCCTTCAATCAATCAAAAAATGTATTCCTTCAAGAGAGAATAAGATCAAAATGAACTATGGTGTTCTCTCCAGCATTTATACTCCAAAGATTAGTGGTTAGACACGACTCCATGGTGCTTGCTCTTCTTCATGGTTTTTAAATCGCTAATGTAGTAACTTAATCTTGTTAAGGGAAACTGTTGAAATGAAGTCTCTCAAGGTTACTTATATTGCAATAGAAATAAGGCATTGTTGCAAAAATTTAATTTTTCTGTAATGAGGGTGAACCTTCCTTGAGTCATTTATTTTTATTTCTATTTTCATTTCTCATTTCTTTTCCCCATCTTTTCTCTGCATATAAAATATCCTGATAACAATCCCAAAAAGCAAAAAAAGAAAAGAAGTTACATGTGTGTTGTTACATTGCAAACCTGGTTAAGATCTTATCTTTTTTCCAGGGTAAGAAAAATCCAGTCCATTTTCTCCTTGGGAAACATGCCCCATGCTTGCACTAGTATCACATTACATTTACACATTTCCAACTATGTTTGTTAAATAGATATTATTTGCAAATGGAAAGACCGTTTTTATGACACCAAGTCCAAATTTAAAGGGAACCCAACTTACAAGGTTGATGATAGAATAGAACTTGCTGATTCATTTTTCTGTCTTGCAGCCTTTGACAACTGAGCAAGCTCCCTGTTTCTTTCTCTAGCAGCATCCTTTTTAATTTCTTCGATACTCTTTCCAGATAGAAACTATATAATGTGCCACAATCACATCATGCAGGTTGCAGGGTAATTTGAATGTGCAAGTGTACAGAATATTAAATTTTGTATAACCATATTGAAGGAGACCAATTAAAAGTGATCAGGGTGATGTGCAAATTGTGTGAATGGTTTACAATGTTGTAAGTACTAATAATTATAAAGTGAAGTATGCCAGATTGGAACACAGAAAATCTAAAGGTAGGCATTTCGTTTGATCAATTATAAATACACGTATCAAAAGAAAAAGAAAAATACTGCAACAAAAAAGGAAGAAATTTCACTGAGAATATCCTCTATCCTCAGACTGGTATATGGATATCCAGGTTGTGTGGAGCATGGTTAGTATTGACTGAAAGGAGATGTTAATATGTTTATTGTGATGCAAAAGAATCCAGCTGTTTGATGAAAGACAGATGGATTTTCATGTTTAAATGTTTCTCTTTATATTTTCCTTCCGATGTATCATCCATGGAACTTTTTCTTCAGGCATTAACAGCTACAAATGTTGATGAGCAGATATCCTAGGTGAGCTGTTGAAATGTTTGCCCACAAGGGCATTTTAGTCATTTGATGTAATATGGTATTCCCCTGTTAAGAATCACTTAACAGGGGCATTTTGTTTTCACATGTTTAATGAACAATGCTACAGTGCAGGTCGAGAGGTAGGGATAAATAGTTCGTATTTCATCCTTGAAACTGATTTTTCTTCTTCCTCCTACTTTCTCCTTGCTTTCTACTGTGTAAGACAGGTTTCCTAACCTTTTTCTTCCTTTTTTCCCTTTCTTTTACTACTTAATTTACAAACTTTAAGATGAACATTGTTGGATTCTTATGTCATTAGAATTTTAAAAGGATTATAACTAAGATTTTGATCATGTAGAATATTAATTTTTTGATAGATAACACAATGAAATATATATAATATATATCGAAAAAAAACCATGTTGTCTGTATGTATAGCAGGAAATTACAGAACAGCATCAAGCTGTCATAAAAGTATTGGTTTATTATGTTAGTGGGAAGACTGCATTCAAAGCTGGCCATTCATATATCATTCAAAGGAAGAAGTCACAGTACATATTTTGTATACAGAAAATCCTTTTGTAAAAATAATGGTTTGTTATGTTAGCACTGCAGGGGCAGTTTTTCTTTTAGCTCCCTATGTACAGCTTCTTGTTCTACAGGGATTTTTTGAGATTAATGAATATTAATTTACCTTTTCTTAAAAAAAAAATCTCTCTTTTTCCATGAAAAAACAGTTGTAATTCAGCCCCAGATCCTGGACAACCCCAAACCAAACTTTGCCTTACAACTCCAGCTTTGGCAAGTCCATCTGCAAGTCATTTCCAGTCCTCAGAATCATCTGAACAAGTAATTCAGATGTTCTTCCCAACAACAAAGCTTCTCTAACTGACAACTTGTATTTCCATGGGACTACACTTTCTGAAATCAACCATGAAATAACCACTTGGCAGTCCCCCTCCACTATTATGTTTCTCCAGTTGTTTGATACTACCAGTTTTAAACCATGAACTACAGCCAGTAGTCCAGCTCTTAAGAAGTAATCCCTGCTGGCCCAGAGAAGCTGAGAAGTATAGTATTCTACCTTCTCCATCCCTTAGTACCCAACAACACCTGATTCTCCCGGATTATAAGGACACAGCCATCAAAATTCAGTTTTAATCCGCCCACGTTGGGCAGGGAGAGGGAGTTCCAATTCTCAACTCTTTTCTGTCTCCCACCTGAAACAACAGCAGCAATATGCCAACTTCTTATTAGATCAATCATTGATACCACTTTAAACTCTCAACTAGCTAAAACCCAATGAACTATTCTCACCTTGATGAAGGCAATCAAAGTATATGATGCAGCGCGATCCGGACACTCCTAGCTGGCGGAAACCTGGCTCCTAACTGGCGACGGATGGTACCTGAGAAGAAGAGAGAGGTAAAGAATTCCCGGGGAGCTCGCCCAGCGAGAACACTCCGATGCTTAAGTTAGAACTCTGAGAGAACTATAGAGAATGCAAAGAGAGAGCTAAGAGTGCAGATGGCACAAGTTCAGTACCTTTGCTCCTTGGGGATCAGGGTCCTTTTATATTGGAGTTCTATCAACCGCCTCTGTCAAGTCAGGAGTAACCGCCTCCGCTGCAGCCGTTACTGCCAGAGCTGAGGTGGCGGGTGCAGGCAACCGTTGCAGGGTACGGACCTGTCAGGCGTGCCACATCTTTCAGAAATGGCAGGCATGATGCCGCCTGACAAGGGATGTGGGCGCAGCCTCCAGATTCGGCAGGTACTGTTGTCAGGCAAATCTTTCTTGCAAGTTGCCAAGCTACATTGCATCGAGCTACCTTACACCGAGGTGTTGGGGGTGCGCCAAGGTGCTTATGATTGAGGCAGGCCTTAGGCAAGTATGGACAGAAGTGCTAATGGTGCTGACCCGAAGTGTTTCCACTTCGGGATACTTAGCCATAGGTCAAGGTGTTCCCTTCTTAGGAAGAGCTCGGAGCTCAATGGGAGGAGCTCGGGTCCCCTCGCTAAGGGGGGAGCTCGGTTATCTCCACCCTTGGAGAGAATTCAGGGTGAACTGGATGTTACTTCCCGACGAGTTGCCTCGTCCGCCGAGCTGTTCGGCCAGGCTCCGACGAGTTCGTTATGCCGAGTTATGGCCAGGCTGTCACGCTGAGTTGTCACTTATGGCAAGTCATGTCCACGTGCCCCCATGCTACGAGGTCGGGCCAAATCACCCTTTATCAATTGCCCCCCACTCCCCGTAGGTCGGGGTGTTCCCTTCTTAGGAAGAGCTCGGGGCTCAATGGGAGGAACTTGGGTCCCCTCGCTGAGGCGAGAGCTCGATTCGCTCCACCCTTGGAGAGAATTCGGGGTGAACTGGATGTTATTTCCCGACAAGTTGCCTCGTCTGCCGAGCTGTCCGGCTGGGCTCCGGCGAGGTGCTGGGGGTGTGCCGAGGTGCTTATGCTTGAGGCGGGCCTTAGACAAGTATGGACAAGAGTGTTAATGGTGCTGACCCGAAGTGTTTCCACTTCGGGATACTTAGCCGTAGGTCGGGGTGTTTCCTTCTTAGGAAGAGCTCGGGGCTCAATGGGAGGAGCTCAGGTCCCCTCGCTGAGGCGAGAGCTCGGTTCGCTCCACCCTTGGAGAGAATTCGGGGTGAACTGGATGTTATTTCCCGGCGAGTTGCCTCGTCTGCCGAGCTGTCCGGTCGGGCTCCGCTGCCCTGGATCCTTCACGTAGATGGCTCGTCAAACCAGTTGGGCAGCGGAGCTGGGATCGTTTTGTACGGGCCAAGCGGTGTGAAACTGGAGTATGCACTACGCTTCGAGTTCGCGGCATCCAACAATGAAGCGGAGTATGAAGCGTTACTAGCCGGGCTGGCTCTGGCAAACGAAGTGAAAGCCAAACACATTGTCATCTGCAATGATTCTCAGCTCGTGGTCAACCAGGTTACGGGTGAGTACGAAGCTCGCGAGCCAACCATGATCGCTTACTTAGCCAAAGTAAGAGAGGCTCTACTCAACTTCCAGTCACACTTCATCCAACAGATCCCGAGATCAGAGAATGTTGGGGCCGATGCCCTATCCCGATTAGCCAGCACTAGTGATAACACCATGAGAACCGTGTATATAGAGAACTTACCTCGGCCTAGCATTCTCGGGGGGGGGCAGAGGAAGTTGCTCCCGTCGTTCAAGCAAAGCCGAGCTGGATCGATCCGCTCGCGAGCTTCCTGCTACACGGAACCCTCCCTGCAGATCGTAATGATGCTGCCAAAAGGGTAGAGCGTCAGGCAGCCAAATACGTCATGATAGACGAACGGTTGTACCAAAGATCTTACACGCTCCCCTACCTGCGCTGCTTGCGACCTTTCGAGGCCGAACTCGTCCTCCGCGATACTCATGAGAATCTGTGCGGTGGACACTTGGGGGCAACGCTCTTGCCCAGAAAGCGCTAGACAGGGGTATTACTGGCCAACGATGAAGGCAGATGCAATCGAGCTCGTCAGAAGATGTGACAAGTATCAGAAGCACGCCAACATCCACCACTAGCCTACTGCCGACCTAAAATATCTTACCAGCCCGTGGCCCTTCACACAGTGGGGGATCGACATACTCGGACCATTCCCACCAGCAACAGGGCAGAGAAGATTCTTAGTGGTGGCAGTCAACTATTTTACTAAGTGGGTTGAGGCTGAACCTCTTGCGACGATTACAGCTCGGAATGTGCAAAACTTCTTCTGGAAGAGTATAGAAAGCCGTTTCAGACTACCCCGAGTACTGATCTCCGACAATGGTAAGCAGTTCGAGGACATCAAATTCCAAAACTGGTGCAAAAACATGGGGATACAGCAAAACTTTACCTCGGTAGCACACCCTCAAGCAAACGGCCAAGCGGAAATCACGAACAGAGCCGTCCTCCGCGGACTAAAGGCACGCTTGGACCGAGCTAAAGGACTATGGGCAAACGAGCTACCTAGTGTTTTATGGGCTTATCGGACCACAGTGAAGACCGCTACAGGAGAGACTCCCTTCAACCTCACTTATGGCACCGAGGCAGTTATCCCAACCGAGATCGAGGTTCCCACGCTACGTCTAGAAGCGCACGACGACAAAGCAAACGAAGACGAGCTACACACCAACCTCGACCTACTTGACGAGGTACGGGACCTCGCGTACATAAGGACCGCGGCCTACCAGTAGAGAGTAGCTCGGTACTATAACGCCAGGGTCAAAAAGCGGAACCGCCGCGTCGAAGACCTGGTCCTTCGTAAAGTTATGGTACCTGAGCCCGGTGTTGGTAAGCTCGGGCCAAATTGGGAAGGACCCTACCGAGTAAAGCGGGTGCACGGGGAAGGAACGTACGAGCTCGAAACCCTAGAAGGGAAACAAGTACCTCGGGCATGGAATATTGTCAACTTAAGGCAATATTACTATAAATTACCGAACTGAGTGGACTACAAGTCGCTCTCTGAGCCTAAGGGCCAAAATGCCGACCTAACAAAAAGACCTCGGCACTATAAGACCCATTCGCCTCTTCGGCATGGGCAAACTCCAAGAGGGGGTGGACTGTAGTCGCTCCTAGAGCCTAAGGGCCAAAATGCCGAGCTAACGATGACCTCGGCACTATAAGACCCAGTCGCCTCTTCGGCATGGGCAAACTCTAGGAGGGGGTGGACCGTAGTTGCTTCCAGAGCCTAAGGGCCAAAACGTCAAGCTAACGATGACCTCGGCACTTTAAGACCTAGTCGCCTCTTCGGCATGGGCAAACTCCAAGAGGGGGTGGACCGTAATCGCTCCCAGAGCCTAAGGGTCAAAACGCCGAGCTAACGATGACATCGCACTATAAGACCCAGTTGCCTCTTCGGCATGGGCAAACTCTAGAGAGTGTGACTATAAGTCACTCCCCCAGCCTAAGGGCTAAAACGCCGAACTAACTAAGGGCCTCAGCACTATATATGACCTAACCGCCTCATCCGTACACAATAGGTTGGACCCGCTAGGGACAACTATCAATTCAAGTAACCTAGGAGTAGATAGGCCGGGCATATGCCTTACTATGTCGCTCACCTCGGTGTACGTTATAAAAATCACCCCTACAAAGTATTGGGAGACAGTTCGGGGTGACGACAGTTGAGAAACCCTACTTCGGGCACTTAACTCTAGTAGCTCGGATAAAGCAATCATTTCGACAAAAGAATAAAGTGACAACACTTGGCAAAAAACAAATTTCATTGATGGAGAGTTCTATACAATGAGCTCGATATATATATAAAAAAAAAAAAGAGGAAACTAAAGCTGAGCTCGTAGGCTCATAGTACAAGGACAACTATTTTGAGGGATTTTCGTTTCTACTCGGGACCTCCTCGGGAGCTTCAGCCAGGTCGGTGACATCTACCACTTCGTCGCCACCCTCCTCTTCGGAATCCGGATCCTCTGTAGCTTAACGGGCTATGTCATTCGTGATCCGTGAAGTGGTGATGGCACTTGTATCGAGCTCAGGGTACGTGTGCCTTATCAACCACCTGCTAAGCTTGAAGCCCTTACGATAGGCCTCCCCCAGCACGGCACCGGACCTGTCTAACTTGACATAGTCCGTAACGGCCTTGACCTTCGTCTCCTCTATGGCCTGGGTGAAGATCTCAGTTTTCTCCTCAATATCAGCCTTGAGGAACTCCACCTCGTGCTCCAGGGCTCCCTTATCCTCCTTAAGGCCTTTCACCTCGAGCTCTAAGGCCCCCCTTGTCTGCCTTGAGGGCGTTCACCTCGCTCCTCAACCCGTCCCTCTCGCGTGCTAACTCTTCTATCTCCACCATCAGTGCTTCGATGACGTTCTTCTGAGCTGAAGCATCACTCTCCAACCGATGGATTTGGCCGCGAGCTGCCCTTAGATTGGTATTGGCTGCACGAGCCAAGTCCTCGATAAACAGAGCTCGCATCAGGTGCCTCTCGGACTGAAGGGTCAAGGCGTGCACGGCGGAGTTCACCTGAGAAGAGAAGGTTGGTTAGCACCAAAGAGGTAATGACAAAAAAAAAAGAAAAACAGAAGTTTTTAGAACTTACCACCATAGAGTGGGTGGCAGCCCGAGCCCCGAGCTGAGGAGTGAGGTCGGCCCATTCAGTAACCTCTTCGGCGTAGACAGCCCCCTTACTCTTCCGAAGGCTGCACTGTGGGATCAGGATACTTCGGACTCCCTCCTGGCACCCCGAGCTGGAAATTGTCGTCTCAGCTGCACGAATGGGCTCGGCAGAGGCTTCACTGCATCAATGGCTTCGGCAGCGACCTCGGGCTCCACAGCTGCCTTAGAAAAGGCTCTGTCGCCGTCTCAGACTCCCGAGGTGTAAATCCTCCTCTAAGTCAATGACCGGAGAGGCATCAGGAAGCTCGGGCTCAGAGGTAGGGACCTGCGGAGACTCGACGCAAGCTCTCTTGGCAGCTTGCTTCTTTCTCCCCTTCATATGGTTGAAAAGACTCTCCCCCTTAAGCTTCTCTTCCTCCATGGGTCCTGCAACAAAGCTCAGCGTCAGCAACTCAAAGGTACAAGCTACTAAGGTAAAATGTTTAACTCTAGGTAAGAACCTACCCGGGCTCAAGCCGGCCTGTATGAGCTTGCTCTCGGCGATATAATCCTTGTAATCAAACCCGAGCTCAGCCCATGACTGGAGCGTCTCCCTTGTCTCCTTCTCCAGTATAACGTCGGGGTCCTGAACACCCACCCTCCAATGAGTGGGGAAGGGCCACCCCACGATGTTCCGGACTACAAAGTAGTCCTGCTTCCAAGCCGGGACTTTGCTGGGAAGCTTGTGTAGTAACTTGAGACCCGGGCGAGGGGATAGGTAGTAGGCCCGCCTATGCTTGGGGAGAACGCTTGAAGCGCTCTTCTTTATTGAGAGAATTGAACAAAAAATATCTAAGTCTAAAGGGAAGGCGTAATCAAAGCAGAGGGAAATGGTCCCAACCACATTACGAATGGAGTTCGGGTGAAGTTGGTATATTGTGACGTTAAAGTGATTCAGAACCTCTATGACAAGGGGGTGGAGAGGAAGACGGAGCCCGGCTATGAGCTGCTCCTGGAAGATCACGATCTTGTTAGGACCGTGCTCCCATGGGAAGTTACCCGCAGGCAGACTGTAGGTATACTCCCTAGGTAAGTTGTACTGCCGGATAAGGTGTCGGAGTCTCTCTAGGGTCATGGTGGAAGGACCGAACCTATCCAGCATCCGACCTCGGTGAGAGGTGGACGCCAGATTACCCGAGGCCTCCCGCGCCTCGTGAGACTGGACTTCGGTAGGGTCACCCTGAGCCGAGGTACCTACCTCGGGCTCATCCAGTTGACTATCGAAACTAGACATGGTGATAGAGAGAAACGAACTGGAAGAAATAAGGACACTGAAAGAAAAGCTAAGGGGACTCACCAAGGAAAAGCAACCGAACTGGGGAGATGACCCGAGCTGGAGACCTTAGACGCGAGCTCAAGACGAATGTTGAGAACTTATGACGAGAGAAAAATGCCCAAGACCCCCACTATTTATAGCCGCTATACTCGGGCATCAACGGTCAAGATCAAGACGATCTGACGGCTCTCAAGAAAACCAGCTACGCGACCCCCGAGGCGAAATCGGTTTAGCGCGTTTATTGACGTCCGCGGAGTCCATAGATCGCGTGACGTCCATGCATGAACCGTACGCGACCCGGGTTGCTCTTGATTGAGCCGAGCAGTGAACTGGTCCGACCAATGAGCTGCCTGACAAGAAGACCTGAGCTCCGAGCCAAATCCACCCGGCACACCGCGGACTCCCCGCACTAGGTCAGAACCCCCAACACGGGGAGTGGGGGGCAGTTGATGGAGGGTGATTTGGCCCGACCTCGTAGCATGGGGACACGTGGACATGACCTGGCATAAGTGACAACTCAGCGTGACAGCCTGGCCATAACTCAGCGTAACGAACTCGTCGGAGCCCGGCCGGACAGCTCGGCGGACGAGGCAACTCGTCGGGAAGTAACATCCAGTTCACCCCGAATTCTCTCCAAGGGTGGAGTGAACCGAGTTCCCACCTCAGCGAGGGGACCCGAGCTCCTCCCATTGAGCCTCGAGCTCTTCCTAAGAAGGGAACACCCCGACCTACGGCTAAGTATCCCGAAGTGGAAACACTTCGGGTCAGCACCATTAACACTCCTGTCCATACTTGCCTAAGGCCTGCCTCAAGCATAAGCACCTCGGTGCACCCCCAGCACCTCGGTGTAAGGTAGCTCGGCCCAAGGTTACACCTAACTTGACAGAGGCGGTTACGCCTGATTTGACAGAACTCCAATATAAAAGGACCCCGATCCTCAAGGAGCAAAGGTACTGAACTTGCGCCATCTGCACTCTTAGCTCTCTCTTTGCATTCTCTACAGTTCTCTCAGAGTTCTAACTTAAGCATCGGAGTGTTCCCTCCGGGCGAGCTCCCCGGGAATTCTTCACCTCCCTCTTCTTCTCAGGTACCGCCCGTCGCCAGCTAGGAGCCAAGTTTCCGCCAGCTAGGAGTGTCCGGATCGCACTGCATCATTTATGGTTTGAAGGGTGGCCTCAACAAAAAATACTTTTGGAACTTGTTGGTCTGCTCTAATGGAACTTATTTAGTAATTCCAGTTTAAAAGGAATACTAATTTTGCAGGCTCGCCATGGCTAATTGATTTTTTTTTTAGCAAAGGTAAAGTATAACTGTATTGATGCAAAAGGTTATTTGTACAAAGAGAAGCTGTAAACACCAAATCAGAAGGACCTCAAAAAATTACAATCAGAAGTAACCTCTTTAAAAGTCAGCAAGTATAGACAACTAACTTCTAACACAACCTAAAGCCGCATTGATGACTTCAGCTTCAGTAGAGGTTTTAAGATCAAAGACCCTGCTGTTCCTTTCTGTCCAAACCGCCCACATAATAAGGGAATAGAAGACCAGTAAATCTTCCCTTTCTTAGTCATCCCTCGGATCTGCCAAGTCCACACCAAATCAGAAGGACCTCAAAAAAAGGTCATCCTCAAAAAATTACAATTAGAAGTAACCTCTTTAAAGTCGGTAAGTATAGACAACCAACTTCTCACACAACCTAAAGCCATATTGATGACTTCAGCTTCAGTAGAGAGGTTTTAAGATCTAAGACCCTGCTGTTCCTTTCTGTCCAAACCGCCCACATAATTGCTAAGGGAATAGAAGACCAGTAAATCTTCCCTTTCTTAGTCATCCCTCGGATCTGCCAAGCCTCCGGGCAGGTTTTAACTGAGGCTGGCATACACCATCTTAACCTCAGACCACTTAAGAAGTGGCTCCAGATCTTTGAGGCAAAGTTACAATGTAAAAACAGATGGTTGACTGATTCTGTATCCACACCACAGAAGCTGCACCTCAGGTCACTGCAGTTAAAACCTTTTTCACCAACATCTCTTTGGTGAGACACTTCTCTAAAGCTGCCCCCCATACAAAAAACTTTACTTTTGAGGGTGCCACTGTCCCCCAAATGGCCTGGCTTGGGAAGAGGGCTTCAAAACCTCCCCTTATGGCGCTGTATAAGGATTTAACTGAAAACTCCCAACTTCTGTTCCATTTCCACACTAGAGAATCCTTGGATTGCATATTCAAAACCTGAGACTGGAGCAAAACTAGGAGATTTCCCACCTGCTGAATCTCCCAGTCATTGACGTCCCTTCTAAAGGCTGGAGCCCAGCAAATAGCATTATCCCTTATCACAAATGTATCCGCTACCAAGGCTTCTTTGTCTTCTGTCAAACTGAACAGGGTGGGAAACAGATCCTTGAGGCTATGTTTTGTTTGAAGGAAAAGGTAGGGAAAGGAAGGGAAAGGTAAGGAAACCTATACAAGGTTTGTAAAGGTTTCCCTATCTTTCCCTTCCTTTCCCTACTTTTTCCTTCAAGCCAAAAACAGCTTAAGGAAATTCTCCCCAGTCCGGGATCCAACCAGAACTTAATCCTTCTCCCATTCCCTAATTTAAGTCCAACTCCCCTTCTAAAAAGGTTTGAAGCTCTGCATATTCCTTTCCACAGACTGCATCCATAGGTCACCATGGATAACTGATAACAACCTGCCTTGCTTTGAAAGGTACCTTTCTTATAGATAAAAATATATATATATATATATATATATATCAAAAGAAAAAAGGTATACAAGGAGTATAAATTTCTCAGTCCCGTCATGCTTTATCATTTTCCTGAAGAACCAATCTTGCTAACAAGGATTACATATGACAGCAGAGTCCAGTATCATATAAAAGGCCAGCTTGTACAGAGTGACTAAACAGTGACCATTTCTACAACTTACAAGCCAAGCATATGTTGAGAAGCCTTTATGAGTTATTTATTTATTTATTATTTGTTTGAATAAAACATATTATGTGAAAACAGTGAAATAAACATCAGGCCTCCGACGATGTGTAATTTTGTAGAAAGCAATTGAATCAATTGAGGCTAAGCAATCACTGGATATCATCCTGCATGCCAAAAGCAGTTCTATGATTCAGTTGACATGATATGCAAGCATATGGAACAAGCCTAGCACTCCTTGTGGAATCTCATACAAACCATCATGACAATTTAAGACAAATAGACTACCCAAGTAGTGGATGCAGTCATGCAACCTGCATGAATATATTCCATGGACGTATGGATTAACATGTTATATATAGATGAACATTCATGTGAATGTAGGATTGATAAACATATACAAAATAAAAATTAACAAAAGTCAAGAAGAAACGTATGGAAGCCAAAGATATGTTCAGCATCCATACAGTGAATTAGAGACAGAAAGGACAAAGCAACAAACAAATAATGTTTTCCCACAAGTAGATGAATGAAGTATGAACATACAAGTTATTTCTGACATTTATACAATAAATTAGAAATAGACAGGACAAAGCAACAGAGAAATAATGTTTCCAACAAGTAATGAATGAACTTACAAGTTACAAGAATATGTATTGATGATCAGAAGCCTACCTTACGATATGGCCACCTGATGAGACCATTATCACGGCATATCTTCTTCAGAACACTGCTACAAACACCTGGAACATGAAAGTTACATAATGAAATAGTTTCTTGAAAATTACACCCACATAAAACCAGATCAAGACTGCAGAAGTCTTACTTACATCAAGTAAAAATGACAAGTAAGCATATAAGTAACCAAATAATTAACCATAACTGGAAGTAAAACATATCATCCAGAAGGGACAGGAGCAAGCTCAAGCATTATGCAAGGAACTAAAAACATGTTTTGGCAAGCATATATGTAAACATTCTCCAGGTGAATAATAAAACAATATGTTAACACCCATATTGATTTTCGTTGAATAGCTTAACAGTTGCAGTCAAGAGAATAATCGAATGGAGATAATAAATATATAAAGGTTAAACATACTGAACTCGTTAATTAGTTTAATGCACGATACTACCAGTTAAATACCATGTGATACTACACTATTTCGTGATAAATTATAACAAAAACAATTTAGCAAGAAGTTTGAAAAAGTAAAACGAAAATCTTCCTAAAGGAAACTTCCTCCACCGTGAAATTCAATGTAAATGTGCTGCACTGGCAACAGAAGGACCACCCACCTGTTTTTCGCAAAACATATGAAAGAGAAAAGAAGGATCATCCCAATTCCTTTGGAGGGAAATACTGTCTCGATATCAATGAAATAAATACAAAACAAATTAAAGAAAAGGGCAAATTTGCTCAATTGAAGTATACAAAAATAACGATTAGAAATAATAAGAAAATAATGCTTTCATTGTTAACTCAAATATGTTCATAAGTTGGATCAACGCACTTATAGCGCAAAAGCCATAACCCAATGTTGGTCTCAGTTATATGGGGTCTTGGGAGGGGTGGACTGGATACGCACCTAGCCTTTGGCATTTTTCTTTTTCACACAAAGTAGCACAAAACAGGAAACTTAATTCATGAAATTCCGAATGCTCAAATGGAGATTTAAAAGAAACTCGAAGCTAGAAAGTCTGGAACTCCCACGCAAATGCAGACGAAAGTTTGAAACTCTCATACCCACCGAAATCAACTACACACAATCTATGTAAACATTCAACCAACAAAGAGAAACAACCCCATCACAAAAGAGAAAAGCTTAATTCCCACAGAAATTAAGCTCTCACGCAACCTATGTGAACATTCAGTCTAGAGCTCTCACGCAAAAGCAGAAGAAAGTCTGAAACTCTCTGACCCACCAAAATCAACTATGCACAATCCAATGTAAACACTCAACCAACAAAGAGAAACAACCCCATCACAAAAGAGAAAAGCTCAACTCCCACAGAAATCCACGCAAGATTGAGACTCAGCGCGCGCTTAGTTAACAAATGACAAACTGAATTACGCTTGGAGAGAGAAATACACAAAAGGAGGAGGGGGGGAAGAGGGTTACCGCCTTACCGAGAATGTTAGCAGCCTCTGCGATGGGCAGAGAGAATAGCTTGGAGACTTCATCAAACGTGAGGGATTCATCCAACGTTAAATTCCCACCCTGGTGAGAACTCATTATCCAACGCCCCCTTTTGGACAGTGGAAATTTGCGATAACACTTTGGTAATTGGTAATCTTGCTCACGCCAATGGAAACAAAGGTTAATAAAATTCGTTAAATTAAAAATCAATCCATCTTTGTTTCTTTGTTGTCAAATGAATCCATTTTAACGTTTCGCCGTATTCATGGTTTCCAGTTTCCTCCTGCATAAATCCTGCTTTTATCGGTTTCACTCCTTCGTTCAATAATACGGTACGGGTGAAAACGGGTCATCCAATTGGACTAAGCCCGACTCCCAAGTCCCAACCTACCCTGGTTTTTGGGGTTTTTGCATTCGTGCCCCTGTATTTTAGGGATTTTTAATGCTCGTGTATGTGTTCGACTATGCTACCATAAATACATACATGATGATATCGGAAAAAGTTACAACCAAAATCATTTGGTATCATAAAAAAAAGTCACCAATCAGGTTGTATTTATCAAAATTCATGGGATGAAGCTCGATTGCTACCATTGTGTGTTTTTATTTGAAAAATACTATTTTAAATGATTATTTGAAAAATGCTACTTTAAACGTTTATTGCATTTATTGTTTGATTGGGCATTTTATGGGTGTTTCAAGTAACAAGTTATTTTCCACCTTAGGCTAAAGTGCACTGCATAAGTATTTCATTTCAATAAATGTCTAGGCATTGGGAGAAACAATAATTTAACATTTCCCCAAATGCCTCAAGTACACATAAATCCAAGTGTTTATGTTTTTCAACGTTTACTAGATAAACATTGACACGTAGTGGTTTCATACACAACAGACGCCAACACCTATGTAGCGTTGATGTGGTGGTGTTTTTCTAATAAATGCACACAGAACCAAACATACCCCATGTATTTTCAGTTTCATAGATTTTCCCTTTTCTTTAGGGAGAATCCCATTGCTAATAGGGGTGGCAACACGTGGGCTGAGCATGGACCCCTTGGCCTATCGTTAATATGCCAGTAATTGACCTATTGGTCATTATTCACAGGCTGAGAGTGGACCCAAGCTATAAGTTGATTCGACGAAAGAAGGTGGGCAGGTTATTCAACACCAACTTCATTAGAGAAGTACATTATCCTAAATGGCTATCTAATGTCATGATTAAGATAAAGGTAATGGGAAATGGCGTATATACATTGACTTCACATATCTCAACAAGGATTGTCCTAAAAACAGCTTTCCCTTGCCAAGAATAAATCACTTAGTCGACACCACAACGGGATATGAACTCCTGAGCTTTATGGATGCCTTTTTAGGTTATAATCAAATAATGATACACCCCGGTGATGAGGCAAAAACATCTTTCATCACTAAGTATGGGACTTACTGTTACAAAGTGATGCCTTTCGGACTAAAGAACACCGGGGCTATATACTAGAAACTGGTGAATAAAATATTTAAAGAGCGAATTTGCCAAAATGTCGATGCCTATGTTGATGATATGGTTGTGAAGAGCCTCAAAATAAACCAACATGTTGCTAACCTTGATGAAACTTTCGATGGGTTAAAGAAGTACAATATGAGTTGAATCCCAAAAAGTGTGTTTATCACATTTTAGAATTTTTATTATTTAATTATAATATCATGGGTGGCTCATTTATCTTGGATGCTTAAACCAACTGCCCACTACCCGAATAAAAAAGTAGTTTCATTTTTTATTGATTTTAAATTTTTCATTCCATTTTCTACAATTTTGTATTTTATTTAAACATTTTAAATTCTAGGTTGTTTTAAATTTTGTATTCCATTTCCCTTGTTAATAAAAGGGCAAATTTCTTAAACTACCTCTACTGTTTAGATAATTGACAAACTGTACTCTACTATTTAGCTATTGTGAGCTCTAGGAAGCTCATGGTCATCTCAACGAAATGGAGTCACCACCCATTTTTAGAGGAAATGGGTCATCATTTTCAGATCTAAAAAATCGATTTACTCACTTTAATAGTGACTCCATTCTCCATGGGAATCGCACCGAATCAAGATATTCTAAATCCGGAAGGATTAGGAGAGGGAAGGTGTTAGGCACCCCTCTCCAAGCTGCTAAAGCATCCAATATGGGAGTTGTTCAGTCTCAAATTCTAACAAAACACCAATGAAAGGGGTTGCTCAAAACTCCAGAAATCAGGTGAAAACACTCCCAACTTTACCCATAATTGATTTGAGGAGATGTTATCAGGTCTTAGGTACTAATTTCCCTAAGACCCTCGCCTCTCTACCTCTTTTTCTCAATGTGGATAAAATCAGAAATGCAAGTTTTCCATGGTTTCGGGACCTCAAGTAACCCAAAACACTAAAGAAAGAGATTTATGAATTTAAACTTAGAAAAAAAGATAATGGAATGAAAGACGTAGTTAGAAAAACTTCAAATGAAGCTTGGGCGAGCTATCGAGTTGGAATGAGTGTTTTTGGCTTTAAATCTTCAGTCTAGAAAATAGGGGAAGCAGATTTAAGGCTTGAACTTCAAGAACTTTGGGATTTCATGTGAAATGGATGCGATGCAAAGGCTGGGACAATGCTCTTCTCTTTTTCCCTCCCCCAAGCTCAAGTTGGGCCTCTATTTATTGAGGAGAAAAGAGGGAACTGGGGTTGAAATTCACCCAATTATAGTGTTTGTGATTCAGCAGAGTTCTTTTACTAAAATAGGCAAAGATTTTTGAGATAAAAGGGCATGTAATTAACCCTTCCTTCTTTGTGCAACAAATTTTCTCGAGCTTGGAAAATAGGGGTTGACAGCTTGGGCATGCCAGATGTTGCAACCCCGTATTTGGGGTTGACAGTGGCAAAAAATGTAAATTTGATGAACTTTTGAATGTAGTTTTCCCCTTTCTTAGTTTCAAATAGGGGTATGTTTGGTATTTTGAGCTTTTTAAGCCTATTAGGCTCAAACTCATTGGTCTAAGTGTTTTAATGGGGTCAAGTAAGGAGCTGACATCAGTCCCCACCCTCTTAAGATCCTAGATTAGGATAGCTAATGTGGCGATTCTATCTAGTGCGTCAAAATGGTATCTTTCTAGTTTAACAGTCAAACGGGTGAATTAGGACGTAAAATTTGTCGTGCTATGATTTTTTGGGTCTTTAAACACAGTGGTGATGTTTGTTTGGTCAAATGAAGTTGGGATAATGGAGATCTATAACTGATAAATTTGGATCAACAAGTTTTACTAAAATAAAATCTAATCTTGATGGTGGTCAAATGTGAGAATTTTGGACGAAATTTGGTGGATAGGTATGGATTGGGATTATGAGGTTGTTGGGAGGGTTTGATCATGTCAGGCATGTACAAATCATAGGTTTTAGGTTCGAGAAGCATCGTAGAGTCATACACGTCGAAACGAAATCTCTGATGGATGTTTGGCTAAATCAAGGAATTTAGGCTAAAATTTTGTGTGATTGGTTGTTTAAGGATTTTGTTTCGTTTGATGGACTTTGATTGGGGATCAAAATTGTGATGTGGCACAATCAAGACCATTGAAAGTGAGTCATGTAGATTTAACAAAGGATCTATGGGCATTTTAGCTAAAATTTGTTTTCTTAAGGTTTTGGCATGTTTTAAAGAGATTGATGTGGTTCAATCAGGCATCCAAAATGTAGGAGATGGGTAAAAAAGGGACTAAGCAAAAATCAGGTGCTGACAGATGCCTTTCTTTGTTGGAGGTAGCGAGTTGCTGAATTAAGAAAGAAAAAGAATCACCTAGAGCTTTTTGTCAAGGGAAAGAGGTTGGGGGAGGAAATTTTGTGATTGGAACTTCGGTCGAGGTCAAAGTTGATGTAGTGCAATACCTTTTGCCTAGAAGGTGTAGCATCATCCCAGGCCTTAGTAGGCAAATGCAACTATCACGCAAACAATAAAGTGGCACCATCCCAGAAGAAGTCATTGATTCTTTTGTTTCTCTTTTTTTTTTTTCTTGTGTGTTTCTTTCTTTCTTTTTGACAACTATGATCACGTGTTTTGACTTTAGTATCAGCCTTATCTTGACCTTTCTATTTCCGATTACATTTTTTATACCTAATACATTGATTTGGTTCAATTGTCTGATGATTGATTTTTGATATCCTAATTCTTTATTTTTCTTTTCCCTTTTTTCTTTTTTAATAATTTTTTTTTTTTGCAATTGGATTTGATAATTTTGAATTCAATGATTTGAATATTTGATGACTTTGATAATTTAGTAAATCTGATTCCAATTTTTGTCATCTAATGATATTTGAAGAATCTTAATCTGGATTTTTGGTAATTTGGATATTTGGTGATTTGATTTAATTTGATAATTTAGTGAATTTAATTTGATAATATATTTGATGAATTTGATAATTTTAATGATTTGATAACTTTGGTGAATTTGATAATTTCCAAATTTAATGATTTGACAAATTTGATAATTTGATAATAATTTTGATATTTTATGATTTGATTTAATGAATTCGAAGAATTTGATATTTGATGATTTGATGATATTTGATTGTCGATGATTTTATAATTTGATGAATTTAATAATTTTGATATTTTATTATTTGATTATTTTTTTATATTTGATAATTTTGGTATTTATTATTATTATTATTATTATTATTATTATTATCATTGGAAGAATGTTGTGGGTGCATAACCTTACAAGAGGGGCGCAAAGTCAAGGTTAACTTTGTCTAATCATGAGCCCTTACATAACCTCGGTTTAAATTTAGTTTTTTTTTTGCTCTTTTTTGCCCTTAGTGCCCTTATTAGGGTTTTCATCGAGTTTGGGTGTCACCTAATTATTGCACACCAGAGCCATTACTAGTTTTCATCCAAGCCGACAAAATTTGATCTTGCCACGATCTAATGACTTTACTTAGAGCGCCCTTTCGGGTTTTCACTCTGCCCTTTTAAGCCATGTGTTTACTTGTTATTTCTCTCCACTCACTCATTCTTTCACCATTTCCATACGAAGGTGGGGAGATGCTTTCCTTGTCGTCTAATTCCATGTTCCTGTTTTTATCTTTGATCAGGGAGGTCTTACTGCTAGGATGAAATGTGGCTAAGGTTCAAGGGTAGGTTGGATACTAACACAACTTGGTTTATGAGTCATTAGGATGTTGTAATCCTTAAAACCTTCTTATCTTTTTTCTTTATTCCTTTTTTCTCTCTTTTTTTTTTCTTTTTCTTCTTTTCTTCTTTTCTTCTTCCTCCTTTCTCTCTCTCTCTCTCTCTCTCTTGCTTCTTACTTTAATTTCTCATTCTCCTTTTCATTTATTTTGCATTACATTCAAGGACTTCTAGTATCCAAATGTTGGGACATTTAAGGAAAACGGCCAAAGACGGCCTCCCTTCATTTCATTGATAAAAATTGATACTTTGAATGGATTAAAATTTAAGCATAGTACTTTTTCGACCTAGGTTGTTTGGCTTTGGGAGGTCTTCATCATCCATTCTGCTAAGTATTAGTGCTCCTCCAGATAACCTCTTTTTGATCATGTAAGGACCTTCATACGTGGGGGTGAACTTGCCCCTTGTCTCAAGCTGATTCAAAAACAGTTCTTTTGAGCACTAATTCACCCGATTGTACGTCTAGGGGCCATACCCTCTTGTTGAATGCACGTGCCATTTGCCATTGATAGGCTTGAGTATGGGCCATGGCTCTCAGTGACATTTCATCTAAGAATGCCAACTTTTCATTACATGCTTGAGCCCAATTTGTCTCCGGAATCTCTGACTCTAATATCACACGCAAATATGGCACTTCAACTTCTACTAGTAAGACTACCTCCATATGATACACCAATGAATATGGTGTTGCCCCAATTGATGTCTTGACTGACATGCGATAAGCTAAAAGAGCATATGGTAACATGTCCTGCCAAGACTTCTAGGGGTGGACTAAACAGTTAAAACCCCTAAATATAAATGCCTGTGGGGACCTTTATCAAATAGACCTCCGCAACCTGCTCAAATACTTGGTTGTAATTATATTGTTGCATTATCGTGGTCCTATATTAGCCCATCCCCTTACACTATGATGGTGGTTGGGTCATAGTTTGACCTAATTGGAAAATTTCCAACCATGGATCCAACTTTATTTATATGTTAACAACTATCAAAATATCTTGTAGAACACAAATGACAAAGAGGAATAATTATGATTACATGGTTTATACTTCCTTCCTCTTAGGATCTCCTTCTATAAATTTGAAGTTTAAACAACTAACAATGAGAACTAGTGTTTTGATGGCTATAGAAAACTAGATAATTTAACAGTTTGAACAAGCAATAGAGAATTTACTTTTTGTTCCTTTACTAGCAAAGATTAGAACCATGGATTGATCAAAATTACAAGTTAGGACCATCTAATTCATGTTATGTGAAGTTTAAGATTCTCTCAAACGTGAGCAACACTGCAACATTAGGGCTACAAATAGATTAGATTCAATTTGGATCAAGGTTCAAAATGTTGGTATTGTGTATCGTATTGGTGAATTTGGAAATGGATGTGCATCACCAAGGTTCAAAATTTTGATATGATACACCCTGTCTTGGGCATGTTGTATTGTATCTTTTGCTCAGAGATATTCCTATTTAAGGTATTTTTTTAAAAAACTTTTTTTTAATAGTTAAGTAACACAAAAATTGCTCCATTGTGAAAATATGAGGAAAAAAGGTTTTTAGTTACCCGAAACATCTAGTATTTATGCTTGTGTATATTATGTGTATTGATATTTAAAACCTTGTGTATCACAATACACTTCAAATATGCAAGGATATGGTGGAAAGATATGGATACATTATTATACATTAGGGAAACTTCCATAAGTCCAACAAATAAATTAATAACACTAAATCTAAGGTTGGAATAACCACTAATAGTGTACAAACACATAAGAAATGCATATTTTTAATAGTTTATAAGAAAAAAACTCATTACAATCAACAACATCGGGAGTCTTGGGCATATAGATATCACACAATAATGAACTTTACTAATAATAAATTGTTACTTGTTTAATATTTTTACAAAAATAATATTTTTATTTATAATCAATATGTTTTATCTACTTATTTATTACGAATTAAATTAAAAATTGATAGCTTATAAAAACAAATAATTTTAGTTTTATATATAAGATCCATTAGAATTTTGAAGATTAATGTAATATATAATTCAAAATTTTCAATTAGTAGCCACTAAATAATAATATAATTATTTTAATTTATTTATTTAATTTACCAAACATTAAGAATATAATATTATTTTTGACATAAGTTGTAGTTTGGATCAATCTGTTTGATAAATTAAAATAATATAATTATTTTAATTTATTTATTTATTTTACCAAACATTAAGAATATAATATTATTTTTGACATAAGTTGTAGTTTGGATCAATCTGTTTGATAAATCATTGAACTTATAAAATAAATTATTTTTATAAATTCAAGAATTTTCTTCTTTTTTTGGAAACATCCATAAATCTAATAATTAGAGGCATGAAACATCACAAACTAACCACAAGTCACAATATTTTTGCAATTGAAATAAAATACATAGATCTAGCGAACACAAATGGCTAAGGCTTCGTTTGCTTTCCAGAAAGTAGACTTGGGTAAATTACTTACCCATGCATGGCAAAATCACTTATATGTGATGGGGCAATGTTATTCCTTTAGTAATGTCACTCTTTTGGATAAGTTGATCATTGTACATCTTTACCTAGGGATAGAGGTGGTCATGATCCGAGATTTTCACGAGCTATTTGAGCTCGGCTCGATTTAAACAAAGCTTCAAGCCAAGCTCGACTCCAATTTACAGGCTCATTTGCTAATTGAGCTGAGCTCGGGCCTAATAAAGCTTGGCTCATGGGGCTTTCTTGCCTAATCGAGCTTCCACATATATGTATGTATAAATGCATACATACATAAAAAATAATAAATATAAAAATATTATACATATAGAAAATAATATATATAATAATAACTAATTATTATGATTCTTATTTTTTTAAATATAAAATAAAAAATAAAATTTTTTATATAATTTTTTATTTTTATAAAACATTTGACTCACAGTCAAGGGGAGGCACATTACTTAAATTGAAATCATGAAAAATCATTTTATCTTTTTAGTGGGAACTTTTGGTGGTTCTTAAAAAAAATAGTGAAAAAAAATATCCCTAGAGTTGAGACTAAAAAGAATGTATAAACCAATGCTTCCATAGATTTGATCATGGTTTACAATTATAGTTCCACACCTACTCATTTGGTATCATCTCCTAAACAAAGAAATGTCGATGATTCAGATCAAGCGAGCTTGAGCTCACGATCTTTTGACTTGAGTCATACTCGAGCTCAAGTCTCTAGCTCGAGCCTCATACTTTCTTGATGATCCAAGCTTGGATAACTAGCTATTTAACTCAGCTTAACTCGAATCTACACCTACTTGGGAAATAAAAGAACACTAATAAGTACTCTTATACGGATAAGTGTCTCCCAAGAAATACTTGTCTTGGTAAGTGCATTTTCCTACATAAGACATTTACCAAGACTTTAATTTTTTTTTGTGTGTGTAAGAAAAGAAATAGTATTACTAAAACAGAAACTGAGAACATATGTTCAGAGGTCTAACTCAAGTCTTGGTTTGCTAGCGATTGAATCCAATTAGAACAATCCTGAGCAAAGACCCCAAACTCCTTTACACCTCTTTTTGCCAACTCAAGCACCATTATAACATCTGTTCACAAAATCAAAATCACATTCAAGTTAGCAACATCCTCCTCTATATCTCTGTAAATAAATAAAGCATCCAAGGCTACATCAAACGATCTGGTATTAAGAGCTTTGATCAGCAAAAGACAATCATATTCTACTAGAGTTTTTCCTTGGTATTTGTCTTTCAAAAGCTGAAGTCCTTTGAGGATTGCTATGGCTTTTGCTTGAATAGGTGAGCTTCCAATTGAGCTTCCAAAAGTAGCTGCTAAAACCTTCCCCCTTAGTTCTCTTAAAACTGCTCCAAAACCAACATTCCCTGAGCATAAGAAACTTCCATCCACGTTAAGTTTTAGGTGATTTTGCAATGGGGCCTTCCAAAAAACCTTCTCCTTAAGGCTATCCTTCTGAGAAGAATCTTGCTATTCTCTGGGGAAAGTCCTCAATCTCTCCCTCCACATCCTATTAGTCACCAACAAACATGACATTGGATCTAGATCGGTATTTTTAAAGATTTTTTTATTCCTTGGCTTCCAAATGTTCCATAGTAGGAGGAAAGAAAAGGCTAGAACCTCGTCTTTCCTTTCTTTCATCTCGTTGCAGCTTTCCAGCTATGATGAGAGCCAACAAATAAAAGGTTTCGTCTTTAAATCTTGGTTAGGCTTAAGACTGAAATGACTACCAAACCAAATCTTACTTGCATGAGTGCACAAAAAGAGGCAATTTATTATGGGTTCAGCATTTGTTCTACAAATCGAACAATTGTTGTCATTACTTAATTTCTTTTTTGCAGGTTCCCTCTTACTGCTAGGGAGTTATTGCAGCATTTCCAGATGAAACTTTTAATTTTGGGGTCGATCTTTGCTTTCCAAACCTGATTACACTGTGCTTTATTCAAAACCTGGGAGTTAGTTCTACTGTTTCTCAAGTTGTCATCCATAATCATTGTTGCCACATAATACTTGGATTTAACAGTGTATTGGCCACTCGGATGTAATGTCTATCTAAGTTTGTCATCCCAATTTCCATTTGCTAGACTGATAGTGAGTATACTACTTGCATAGGGTTCCCCGAACAGATTCTCAATTAGAGATTTGTTCCACCTCTTTTCTCCCTCCATCCATAGGTCTTTAACCCACTTTATATATGGGTTGTTTTGTCCAGGTCCCATTATTCTAAAATTTTGAACCTTTGGAAGCCATGGATATTCCCATATTTTCACCTTTGTACCTGAGTTAACAACCCAACAAGTCCCTTCCCTTAGAACTTCTCTAGCTGCCACAATGCTTTTCCAACCCTATAAGCCATGTCTGGGGATATTTGAATCCAAAAGGGGTTTACCCTTAAGGTATTGCCTTTAATGATTTTGACCCATATGTTTTGCTCATTAAAGTAAACTTTCCAAACCTATTCGGCCAGCAAAGCTAGATTGAAATTGTAAGGGTCTCTGAACCCTAAACCCCCAGCCATCTTGTTCTTACTTAGGACATTCCACTTTACCTAGTAAATTTTCTTTTCTTTTATAGAGCTTCCCCACCAGAATTTAATAAGGAGTTTTTTTTTCAGAGTATTACATACACCCCTTGGTAATAGAAAGTAGGACATAGTGTAGGTTGGGATGGCACTTGCAATTTCTTTCAGCATTACTTCTTTCCATACTTAAGATAGAAGTAAGGTCTGCTACTTTCTCAAAAGCCTTTCCACTCTTTCAATTAAAAAGTTGAAAATGGCTCTCTTTGATCTACCTACGTTTGTAGGGAGTCCTAAATAGATAGAGGGGGTTTCCACTTTCTTCATTTTAAATAAATTAGTCATCAACTTCTATAGTCTTGGGTGGAAATTTTTGCTAAAAAAAATCTCACTTTGAGAAATTTACTTGCTGCCCGGAGACCCCCTCATATAATTTGAGAGTGTCCAATAGGATATCCCTTCCTTAGGATTTTCCTTAGTGAAAATATAACTGTCATCTGCAAAAAATAAATGAGAGAACAAGTAGGGTGACAAGGGATCTCCTTGTCTTAACCCTCTTTGGGGATGGAATCTTTGGGTTATACAGCCATTAACTATGACTTGATACGAGATAGATTTGACACATTGCATTAGCCACCTTATCTACTTTTCACCAAAACCCAATTTTTGCAAGACCTGTTCTAAGAAACACCATTCAACTCTATCATAGGCCTTACTCATGTCTAGTTTTAGAGTCATCGAATGTGTCATTCCCTTAGTTTTCCTCATGAAGTCTATAATTTCATGGGCCACTAAAATGTTATTATGTATGTAGCACTCTATTTTTCATTAATTAGCTTCTCTAGCATTGGTTTCATCCTGTTGACCATGACTTTAGCTATCACTTTATGCACAATATTGCATAAGCTTATTGGTCTGAAGTGAGAGGCTGTTTCAGAGTTATTTACTTTTGGGATCTGGGCAATGAAGGTTTCATTAAATTCTCTAAGTAAATTGTTTGTTAAGAAAAAATTTTGGACAACTTTGACCAGATCAGCCCCTACTTCTGTTCAATATTTTTGAAAGAAAAGGTTAGGGAAGCCATCTGGTCCATGTGCTTTCTTTGGGGCCATTTGAAACAAAGCCTCCTTTATCTCTTCAACTATGACTTGTTTTTCCAAAAACTCACCGTCTTCTTCAACAATTTTTTACTCCAACCCACTTAGCATTTCTTCAGATGAAGTTAGATTTGAAGATTGGTAAATACCCTTAAAGTGATTCTCTAGTACCTCTGCTATTTCTTTTTCATTTGAGACCCAACATCCTTCTTGATTTTTAATGCATGAAATTCTATTATGAGTTCTCCTCCCTTTTGTCACTAAATGGAAATAATTTGTATTTTTATCCCCATGTGTTAACCAATTAACCCTTGACTTCTGATGCCACATCATTTACTTCTGCCTTAGCCAGACACCCAACTCTGCTTCTATCTCCTTCACTTTATCTATTCTGTGCTCTAGGCCTAATTTTGAGTCTTCTTCTAGTTTCCTCTTCAGCTATGCTATTCTCTATTGAACATTACCAAACACCTCCTTATTCCAAACTTTCAGAACTGAAGTGAAATTTCTACATTTGTTCCCTGAGTTGATTTGGGGAGGACCTTTTTGGGACTGTTTCCAAGTACTCTCTAGTAGATTTATGAAATCTGCATGATCTTCCACATTTCTTCAAACCTAAAGACTTTCCTAGTCCTTCTTCTACTGTATCCATTGAAATGGGAAAATGGTAAGATCCAATAGTGACTTGAACTCTAACCTATGCATTTTAAAATTCATCTATCCAATGCTGGTTTCCAACCACCCTATCAAGTTTAGCTCTAATTTTTCCTTTCTCATCTCCATTATTGGTCCAAGTGAAAGTAAGCCCCTCACTCAGAATCTCATGAAGGTTGTAGGTATCTAAGAAATCCCTGCATTTTTTGCAGACTATATCAGCATAATGTTTTCCTCCTTCCTTTTTCAAATTATTGAGGACCATATTAATGTCTCCTATACAAACCCATGGACCCTTTACAAGGCTGTTTAAAGTCTTCCACTTGTTCATGAACATCTTCCTTCTACTCTTCTTGGGTTCTTCATACACAAAAGAGCAAAACCAATTTTTTGTTCAAATTAGTTGTCATTTTTGTATATATGGATGAAATTCCTATCCGCATACATAACTTTCAAATCTACTTCTCTTTTCCAAAACAAAGCCAACCCACCACTTAACCCAACTAAATCAACCCCCCAACATTCCCAATCTTTCAAAAAATTAAGCCTTTTCCTGCAATTTAGTAGTGAGGTTTTGGTTTCCATAATAAAAATATAATCAACTCCCATTCTATTTTGGGTCTCGTTTAAGGCTTGGATTGTCAGGGTAAACCCTAGTCCCTAACAACTCTAGCTTAATAGCTTCATTTCTCACATTGGGCCTGTTGCAGGACAGGACCCCAAACCCACTTATTTGAAATCTCATAAACACCAATAAAATTTTTTATCTGTAGGGTAGCAAAACCGTTTATATTATAAACTCCACCATCCATAGACTATTTTTGGAAATATTTTGCCTCATTTTATTTTAATTCATTATTATTTTTTCTTTTTTTTTTTGTTTTTTCCTACTACTCCTTATCTCGCCTCCTCTTTTATTTCTTTTGCAATTTTTCCAATATACATTCCTTAGTAATTTATTTAAGTGGTGTAGATTTTTCTTCCTCCCCTTTTCCTTTACTCCATTTATTTTTTACATTCCACAAGGGAGATTTAGAGAAAATAACTTCATGAGAGAGACATACCTCATCTAAGTGTTGCTCTCTTGGGCTCCTAGCAAGGGTAGCTATCAATCTTTCTACCTCCATATCAATCATTGGGTGCTCTCGTTGTGTTGGATTTTTTTTTGATAATTTGTAGTCACAATTGTTTTCTACAAGTATTTCATCTATATTGAAGTCTTCAATCTCATATTTAGCATCCTCCCTTATGATTGGACTATCTTCCGACTCGGCCTGTTTGGTGTAAGCATTCGGGTTTATCTTAATCCTTTTCAATTCTCCTCCATCTAGTTCCATTACCTCATCTTTTCAATTCTTCTAACCCTTCTATCTCTATCATAGGGTCCTTCCCTTTTGCCGTCCTTTTCTCGAGTGTCACTTTCCCAGTTAGCTCAGTACCATCTAATACTTTCTCTACTTCAGTTCCTTTTGCCACCTCAGCAAGTCTGAACCACTCTAGTCTGTTCGGTGCCAATGAATCCTCCCCTTGCTTTAACCCCAACAAGATGTTTTCTCTCCTCGAGTTACTCCTTCAACTGTCACCTTAATGCCCATACCCTTTTCGGCCACCTTCTCCAATAACCCACTGGTTTTCTCCGATGATATTATCAGGTGGAATGAGCCTTCATTTTGTAACAAATTTCTAACCTATGCATTAATATCAATGGTTTTCTGGAACAATCTTCTTTTGCACTTTTCTGCTATCTTTGGAAAGACCGATCGATCCGAGATGTGCTCTGGCGACCCTCTGATTCTTCCTCTTGCTCCAACCTCACTCTTTCAAACTTACTTTGATTCTTTGTGAAAACTAAATATAGGCCACCACTCTTCCCTCCCTCCCTTTGGCCTTCTTGATTTTCATATTCCTTCTCTCTCTTCTTCATTCCTTCTGTTCTTTTGTTTATGAAATTGAACTTATCTCTCTCCATCTCTAATCTCAGACTCGGCACATAGCTCAATCTCTCACATTCCCCTTGTTCCAAGCTTTTTCAAGCCATTGTATTGGATAGATTTTCTAGTACTTGTTTACTCGAGATGCTCTTACAATTCAGTTCCTCGTGTCCTAGCAGTCCACATCGATAGTAGAACACTAGAAGCTTTTCATATTGAAACCTATACCATTCTTTCTCCCCATTTCTGCTATATGATAGTTCCCGATCGCAAAAGGTTTCTTAATGTCTAAGACAACCCTGATTTTAAAAAAATCTATCCCACTATGGTTCCTCTCCCTTTGAATCCTCATCACTTTCTCCTTCTCCCCTAACTTCTTTGACTGATGTTCCTGCCACCGATACCAGTTTGGCTCCCCATTCCCAGAATCTTTTGTCAATTGGAACCTATAGAGTCCTCACCATAATCCTCAACTCCCCAAAACTAAGCTTGTTTAGGGGAACTGAAGGTTTCCATTTTTACAGCAAAAGAGGGTATACATTCACGTTCCAGGGTTCTTGGTCAAGGAACAAGCTTACATCTTTTTTTCTTTTTTAAAAACAAACCATAGAGTTTCTTCTTCAATCCATTTCACTTCGTATCTTGAATCTGTCCAAAAATTTATCACTTTTTGCAAAACTCCATGAACATTCATCCTCCTGTCCGATAACACTCTACCATAGACCGCCTTTTTGCTTTTATTTTGGATTTTTTAAGTTTTCCTTCCAAGATGATTTCTCTTTCTTTTTCTTCAGGTGAGCTTTGTTTCATCACTATCTCCATGAATCTCTTTTCTATTAGATGATCACCTTCTTCACCAAGGCAACTACAGGCTTACTACGGTTTTCGAAACCCCAGAAAGCCAAGGCAAGAAACCCTGAAGAAGCTCAGAGTGCACATTTACAAGTGTTTTATTTAGGTCCAAGACATTAATGAGGCCTTAATTAAAACATACACATATACATACAAATATTTTTTATTCGACAAAAACCTCATTTTCGTCAATGACCCATATAGGAAATGATGAAGTTACAAATTAGCCTTGATTAATCGTCAATGCATCATTAAAATATTTTAAATACCGGAATTGTCCTCACTCAAGCAACACTTTTATATTGCATTATAATTCTTTTTCGTAGGCTCCATTTGGGAAGAGGGTAAAATCCAGTTCGATGGAAATATGCACCCTGGGTCAGTTTTCCCACCATTTGGTAAAGCTAAATAAACCTTGAAAATTGAGGGAAATGTGCAATCTTGTCAGTATTTCCCTCGATTTTGGGGTGTAAATGTACATCGAGAAAAAAGAAAGCAGACCTGTGTTCTCACTTTCCATCGATGGAAACAAAACATTGATTTTCTCTCTTTCTCACATCTTCTCATCGAGGAACACCACAACAATGGTTACTTTTCAATGGCTATCTATCATCGTCTCGACCTTCGACAATGGAAACCTCCAACGATGGAAATGGAGAACTGTTGTTCAAGCTCCGATGGACTTGACATCGACATACGATGTCGTCAGCTATTCTGAAGACCTTAGAAAATCTCAGGTATGTTCTATGTCCTCCCCATGGAGATTCACCAGTGATGGAAAGACCAAAGACTTTAGAATAGATAGAGGCCAAATTCTATTTGGGTTTTCTTCTACTTTTCCCTTGGTTCCTGCATGTATTTGGGAAAAAAAATCTACTGATAATAATGTTTTGTATTTTTTGTTGTGTTTTGCAAGCAACTAAGAATGGCAATAGGGCAGGTTCATAGTGGGGATTACATTCCCCATCCCCAACCCCCAAATCAGCCCCCATCCCCGCCCTCGATCCCCGACGGGGAAAGAAGTCCCCCCTCCATCCCCGATGGGGATGAATTCCCCGTCGGAGACCCAAATCCTCAACGAGATATGTATGCACACATCCTGGATCATACTATGAAAGACTGAGAGTCTAAGACTGAGAGAGAGAGAGAGGACTGTTGCGAGAGTTGAGATCAGTGACGAGAGAGAGAGAGTCCAACGGGTCGATGGCGACGGCAGTTGGCAACTCGACGACGATAGACGAAGGTAGAAGGAAGATTAAAGAACTGAAACTCTTCTTTGAGTATCTCTTCTTTATCACTCAAGTGTCTCTATCCTCTGTCCGATGTCTGACAGGCGAGTGACGACAGCAACGGCGGTCAGCGAATTGGCGACTGGCGACAAAGACGAAGGCACGAAGCTAGGGTTCAGAGACAGAGTTCTCTCTTCTCTTTGTCAAAGATTCGAAGTCGAAGTGTTTTGTATTTTACTGCCGAGAGTTTTAGTGTTTTATTGTATTTTAAGTTTTAATCTTTTAATAAAATGAATAATAATAATTATTATAATTATATATTATATAATATTATTTATATACATATATATATATATATATATATTAATCGGGGTTGGGTCGAGGCGGGGATTGCATTCCCCATCCTCGACCCCAACCCACCAAAGTACCCCCCATACCCGACCCCGTCGGGTTGGGGAGCCCAAGGCTACAGGCAACAAGGCTCGACAGAGGCCAAATCTCATTTGTTCTCACTCGTTATTGTATCCTAGCTAAGTTAAATTGGAAAACCAAAAAATATGGTGAAATCTAGTTCAAACTGGTGACCACATATCCTAGCTAAGACGGTTCATTTATGGGAATACAAATATACTTGGGACTTCAACGGTGGGGGAAATGGCTAAAAAAAGCCATGGCATGATGGCGGGACCCATTCTCTGGATTTGCAATGGATACCTGCTTTTGCATTCTCATATTGCTTTCTTCCAACCAAACAACCATGGGCACAAATGACCATTAAACCAGCCTAACTTTTGCATTTACATGAACCATGATTATTTGCATTTACCCTCTTCCTAAACGGAGCCATAGCAAAAGCTCGCTGGACATTGCAGATTATCACCAAGGAACTAGACTCGGTTAGTGAACCACCGTCGACTGGGATACTGTAAAGAAAATCTATACAAGATTTGATTTGTAAAGAATTTCGTACCTTTTCCTTCAAATCAAACATAACTTAAATGATTAAATATATATAAGCATTTATTACAAGAAACCAAAAGATGCTGACGTGGTAATTACAAAAACAACCAAAATAGGTAGCGTCCAGCTCTATCCCGGTAGCGAGCTCCCAGAGAGGCTCATCTCCAGCATTCCGAAGCATTTGCCTGCTAGACCAGGCAGCAGTGAATGACCACCCTGCAATTTTTATTCACGATGAAGTTCAAGGATCTGTTTTCAAGACCACATTTGCCTGTACCTCTTCTATTTTATTGTCGGCCATGTTGGGGGCACTTGATAGTGTGGCCATCTGCGTTTTTCTCTCAGGATTGTACTTGTTCTTGTTCATTCCGGGCAAGAGAAATCCGTCAAGACCTGGGTCAAGACCGCCCTGAAATCTGCTTTGAAAAGCATAAACCCCCAATTGCATCCTTCATCATTCGAGTCGTATGTTCTTTGGGAGATCAAAAGGCACTGGTTGCACAATATTTATTTAATTTTTTACTTGAGCCTAATTAGTTAAATTCCCCCTTTTTTTACACTGCATATCCATGGCAAAAGAACAGCTTCTTGCTTCCTTCGTGAACTCTTTTCATGTTACTTGATATTGCAGGAATAACAAACAAACAGATAAAGAATAACGACGATTGTCTGGGTGATCGATACTTTGTTAACCAGGAAGTTCATTATTGACGTCGAGTTCCTTGATTTGAAGATTCATCGCCAAACGCATGTTTCTCTCTCTCTCTCTGCTACCTTTTCCCTTAATTACTTTCTCTTTGTTTTCCCTTGTTTAGTTCTGTTCTACAAAAGAAAAACGCTAAGGCCATGTTCCATTTACCCAATGTTCGTTTTTTGTTTGATTTATCCAGGTAAATGAAATCCCTTACTTTCACATGTTCTTTTGCAACACCCATTTTCCTGGGTAACTTGTTATTTTTTTCATCTCTTTCCAATTTTACCCTTTCATTGCATCAGCCATTAGGAAGGGGATCTTATATTGCAACTGCAAAATATTTGGCCATCTTAGCCATCAAATACCAAACAGCCCATAGAAGTATTAGAAGTAAAAGAATGGTGCTTTCAAAATATAAATTAATAAATAAGAAGCAAAAAAACTGATTTCACTTTGGTTTCACAAGCGACTATTTAATTTCCAAAACTGATAAACTACAACCGTCTCAAGAGATATACCAAGTAGTCTTCTTGATAAAGGCACTCATTGCCCTCTACTTTCAAAACGGAAATACATTCCAGTTTTTTCTTTTTTTTTTTGGTAAAACAGATGAAGAGAAGAGAACAAGCACAAAGAAAAGAAAGAAAGAAAACAACCAAAAAAAAAAAAAAAACTAAAACTGAAACTAAAACTAAAACTAAGGGAGCATCTGGACTTCTTGATCAAACAGCATCCTTGAACCATCATTGAACTGTGAAGATAAAAGAGCCTGAAATAGCTCGATAGGGTCCACAAACAGCAACCAAAAATGAGCCTGAAACACTTGACAACCAAAAAAGTGCCCTAATTATTCATCCTTGTAAGAAACATTTGACAACCAAGCTTCTAAGAAACAAAAATTCATCCTTGTAATAAAAAAGAGAGTTGAGCTAATCGGCTACTAGGCTCAACTTTTGCTTCCATATCATCATTATCATCGACTCTAACTCATGTAACTCCTCTCTCTTTCCCTATGAGCTTTCCCATGCATAACAAAGTGACTATCAAATTACTTGTGGGTGAGATATGCCACCTAGCAAGAGGCTTTAACAGCATCACTCGAAGTCTTGAACTGCTGTAACATTCCCACCTAGCATAAAGCACGTTAGGAAGAACTTGTTGGTACAAAATCACTTCAGATTTTTCTTTTTGAAGGCCAAATCACTTCAGAATTTAGATGCAATCAAATTTAGAATTTTCAATTGCTTCAACCAAAACATGGTATATACAAGGTAAATATATCAATATTGCATTTGTGGTTTCTTTCTTTCATTTTTGGAATGAAATACAAAAAACATACTAATCGGGGTGTAACTTGGGTCACGTGGGTTGAGCATTGGTTAAATTTTGAATGGATCTGAACCTGAGTGACCGAGTCTGGTGTAAATCTGGCAACCTAATTTGCACCCTATGTCAAAAACTGTTGAGAATATTCCATCTAAAATAAGAAGATATAACTAGACAAATCCCAATTAATAGAACAAATCATATAAACAGTACTAATGTCTTTGAACAAGAAATGAATCAAAAGCAATAGCAAAAATTTATAGAATGCTTTGCATGACAAAAACCATACATGCATATACATGGTATAGCATATGCTGTATTATGTGAATATGATTGAACATACCCATGTGATTAATATTAAGTACTTCTCCAACCCTAAATTCCATGGGTCTCTGTAACTGATTGCACGACAGAAATCACATCATTCATGTTGTACTATATTAATGTTGGGCTCTGGCATCAATAATAAAGATTAGAACTTATTTTGGGTAGTCAATAATAAATATTAGAATGAAGTTGCAATGAACTAAAGGCAGCCATGAACTTCTATAAGCCAAGCTTTTGTTTTAAAGAGAATAATTGAAAGATAAAGGTATGGCCAACAATAAATTAAACCATCAACTATCCATTAATCCATTTTCTCGAAAGCCAACTTGTCCTTACCTCCCCTCCCCCTCCCAACAAAAAAAAGGACAGGAAGCCAGCCAACTAGATAGAGTGTTGCACACAGGTTTTGAATCTTTTGATTTGTAATTAATACATATGCTACACAATTCCACAGTGGACCTTGAATTGCCTAGATTTTTTGTGAATAGAAAAGAGTTCAGATATTTTACCTAGTTGAATAGCACATTTCATTTTAACATGTACATGGAAGCCACTGTTGGACAAAAAGGATAACAAATTATAATATCTACATAATCCATGCCTAAACATAAAAAAGAGGTTATCCTCAAAATATGCACAAGTTCATCAGTGAGGAGAAATGATCTATTGCAAGTTGAAGGGCCTAGATGAGCTAAGGGTAGGCCAAAAAGTATATAGGTTGAACTGGTGAGAAATGGTCTGAGGATGAAGGTTCATAATTTAACAATGAATATGTTACTAAACAGCATGGAATGACAGAACGGGCATCATGTAGTTGATACCATATTGATGGGGCAAGGCTTAGTTGAGGTTGTATTCATTTCTATGTATAATGGACATAAAACAAGGTTTTGGTCACAAAAGCCAAATGTTAACTGAAATTTTACAGATTGGAAGATGTTTTGTACTTCACAGTGAAACAAATGGAGTCATAATAGTAAAGAATGCGATTTTTGAATTAGAAAGGATCAACGCGGATAGGGACGTTTTTTAACCAAGGGAGAAAATTCCTAATGCAGTAAAGAGGGACAGAAAACTAATCAAACAGTGCAAGTTTTAAAAGTTTTTGCTAGATTAAAGCTGGGAGTTTTTGGGGCAGTTCCAAAGAAGAAGGGAATGAAGATGAAGAAAACCTTCGGATAAGAAATTTGGTTTCAAACATCGAAGGCACCGAGGAAATGGGTAAAGCGTGATGTTTGAGTCTTATTAGAATAGGTTTCTGGGTTCAGGGTAGGTTCTTTCCCACCACAACAACTTCATCTTGTCCAAGCATATTATAGTTATGGAGAGAAATGGATTTTAAATTATAGAGGGGGCACAATGATGCTTGGCTGGAGCCTTGGGAAGTTGGTCTGATGGCTTTGAACAGTATTGGTTTGGGACCTTTAGGTAAGGAAGAAACTTTTAGGGAATACTGAGGAAAGAGTAGAATATGATCCACTAGATGTTATCAATGGTTCAACAAAGAAAACAAGACAAGAGTAGAAAAGAAAAGGGGGTTTTGAAGGTTACCAACAAGACAAAGGGGAAAAGGAATGGGTCATAGGGGAAGAGGGTCCCACAAGCAGAGACTATGTTAGTTTTAGAAGTGGCTGAGTACAGTGTTAGATGGACTCTCTTAAACAGATGAAGTGTCTATGTTGGACTCAAGTCAAATACTGACACTATAGATTCTAATGGGTGGGAGAACACTTATACAAATGCTTTTCTTCTTTCTCCTTGTTTAGTTAACATAAATGAACATCTAAAATACACAGTCGGTTCCATCTTTTCTTATAGAATATCTGTAGGTAACAAAAATAAACTTTAATTTACTTATGAAAACTTCTATAAGTATATGATGATAGAATTCACAAGACAATTTTTTATGAGAAATTTCCAATTTTAGGTGTGTCTATGAATCCATTTTTCATCTTTCCAAGTCAGATTACTGAAAGTTTATTGAGTTCCAACTCTTGTGTCCATGTCCATGCATCACTAGTTGGGTATTGGGTGGAGGTTGTTGAAGTTTATTTTGGGTCAGAAGGATCAGTGGTAGCCGAAGCAGCGATGGTCCTCTGTTGGGGAAATTTGTGTTCCTTAAGAGGGATTTTGCAATGTCCATTTGAATTTTCTACACCTTGGGAGTAACATGGAGTAATTAATATGCTTGACTATTAAATGAAACTAGATGGACCATTACCCTTGCGATCTGGCAGTAACCTTGTGCTTTCTGCAGAAACAGGAAGAACAGTGAAAAGACCAGCTTCATCATTAAGCTCCTCTAGATTTCTATTGTCTTTCAATGAACTGACCTTCATCTTGGCCTTCAAAGCTCTAGATTCAGCCAATCTTGCATATGTAGTGGCTTGACTGTGCAAATCAGCTGAACCTGAAGTTGTTGAAGTATAGTCCTAGTGAAGGATGTACATAAATACATCAAGATACTTGGGAAAAATCACTTGCAAAAGCCTAGTTTCAATGATAATCATAAGTTTGAAAAGCATTCATTGAAAAAAAATCCAGTATGATAAGCAGAACCTTTTGGATGGCATTAGTTGAGTTGTCTTCTCATCAAGCTTCTCAGGCACACTAATGCCTAGCACCAAAGAAAATATAGCCAATTCAAAACTCATAAAAGGAAGCAATGCAATAAAATACAATAAGAAGAAAAAGACAAGGGAAAAAACATTTTATAATACCATTACTAGAAGGTGATGTCTCTGGATTATCCATCAGCCTATGAGTCATTGGACTAGGATTCATGACGGATATGCTCCGTATTTCATAAGGAATTGCTTCTAGTTGTGCAATTGCATCTCGAAGTTCTTTGTGCACCTAAATGTCAAGATAACATAATTTAGAATCAACATCTCCTTAGGACTGAGAAATATGATCAGTTCCAAAATGATCTTAGAGCTTTCTTATCTGAACTAGATAGATAGTGCAATGCCAAAACCAGGACAGTGGCAGAGTAATGAAATTGAGAGACATAAAGTACAAGCTAGGTAAATATTAAATAAAGAAGCATTAATTATGAGAAATTGGATAACATTATTTCTTATAATATCAATCCAAATTAGTTTAAAGAGTTAAATATAACTGTGCACTATAAGAAATACAAACAAATAATTTCACTTGTTTGGAAGGAAGAGGGTTCAACCCAGAAATGGAAAAAGATCAGAGAAGAAATACCTGCCTATCTTGAGAGTGCTGCAAAACATTTTCGAACTGTCCACAAGCCAATTAAATATACCCAATTGCTTTGCCGGCAAACCTCCCCGCTGTTCTGGCGATAACTGGGAGATCCTTAGCACCTAAAACCAATGAAACACCCGAATCCAATTCCTTACTTGGAGAATAAACTCGAAGAACAAGAACTCAAAAAGATCTTAGAGAAGAAAATTCAAAAGCATCTCGAAGAGGAAAAAAGCAAATGAACCGAGAGAACAGGCATTAGAAACACACACAAAAAAGAATTTCCGGAAATGAAAAATAGATTAAATCTCAAATCCAAAATAGCACTCTAGAGGATCAATAGTGCCAGCAACAGAGTGGAGGAGGATGAAGCAGCAAGAATGGAGGAAAATCAACGATGGAGCAGGAACGATGACTAGATCGAGCAGAGTAGCAACTGAGAGAATCAACAGCAGCAAGATGATGGAGTGGAAGAGGAGAAACGCAGCGGTGATTTTTGGAGAAGCAGAACGGAGTGGAGGAGGAGAAACGAAGAGCCCAGAGGTGAGAGAGGAGAAACGTAGAGCCAAGGGGTGATTTCTGGGAAAAGGTCGAAGAGACACTCTGAACCTTATATGTTGTGGGGGGGCAATTTTGAGATTTTCTTTTTTTTTTTTTTATCTACTTACCCTCCTCCACTCAAGAAACCAATTTACCCGAGTGTCGTAAGGGTACCGTTTACCCGGGGGAATTAAATTTACCGTGGGTCCCACATAATTTTAGAATTCGAATACAGGTAAATTGGTCAATGGAACTTTCCCCCTTCACTTCACGAAAAACGAACATGGCCTAAAAGATAGAAGGTTGATTGCTGTAACAAATAAATAAATGCCCTTAACTTTTATTCAGCATGAATTTTGAAACTTATGGTCTTACAATTGAAACATCAAAGGTATCAGTCTTGCAGATAACCTGAATTAAGAGGCTGAAAGTTCAGATAATTGCTGTCCAACCAAGTCTTGTCCCAACAGATTTTCTATATAGGAAAGTTAAATAGAGAGTTGCATTCTGTTTATGTGTTCAACATTATGGCTATGAGAAATTAGAAACATTTCTCACACCATTTAAGACTGCAGGCTACTCATTTAGTTAAGATTTTCAATCCAGGAAAGCTTAATTTGTTGCTTACCTGTATTATCTTGTTCCCTTGACTCCTCCCTCGGTTGTGATTTGTCATGTAATATACAGGGTAGTGAACCTTGCTCCATTTGGGCTGGAGGATCCACTTGGAAACAGCTCGTCTGTCTCAGCCAAATGTTGTCTGAAAGTATCCACAAGGATATTACATTTAAGGCCTCTCTAATGGGAGCATTGACTAACTTTGGGAGTATGTTCTCACATGACCCCAAAGAGAAGGAATTATTTTACAGTTCTACGGCATTTGCACTGAAGAAAATCTTGGGCTCTTCGTGGGGACTAAGCTGATGGAAGGGGGATCTGTCCATGACATCATTGAAAAGAAAAAACAAAAAAGCTTCAGACTAAGGAGATTATAAGAATCACCATTGATATTGCACAAGGGTTTGAAATTCATGAACGATAATGGTGTCGCATACAGAGACTTAAACACACAGAGGATCCTATTGGACAAACTGGGGCAATTCCTTAACCAGGGGGAATTTCGGAACTTTATTTATTGGTTTTCCATCTGGGTTAATGACAGAAGGGAGGTTTTTGTCGAGTTCTTTAAAACTTCAGAGAGATTTTTTATAATTGTCAGAAACTTCAGTGGTGGCTTTTTTGTATTTTACACTAAAAAGAAAAGGAGCATCCATGCATATAACCCGGGATGGGCAATTGCTACTGAGCCAAAGAGTAAGTTACACAGCACAAATCCTAAGGGCAAATCAAACAAAATAATGACTAATGAGGGATTTGTCTCGACACCTGCAGGAGCTTAGTGACTTGTTTAGCATCACCCTCTATAGTTAATAATATAAATGGAAGAAAATCGTCTAGAAACAACGCCAAGGAGGCCTTCGACGTGGACGATGGCGTGTGCCTCAACTTCAATATCTTTTGCTACAGCAGCCAATAAAGCCCCGAATCCAGTGCAAATCAACTGTGGTTCTTTTTCTCGTGGGATAGGTTATTTTTGTTCACAGGATGAGAATAAACAACTATAGAGAAAAGCGTCTCCATAATGCATTGTTTGTCTGCAGTAAATTCAAATTTGTTACAGCTTTTACTTTTACTTCTTTATTATTATTAATATTGAAGCCCAAAGGCAAGAAAAAAATTACATCTCATTGGAGATAAGGCTGCAAATTGGGGTTGGGTTACTCTGAACTCAACTTGAAAAAGTCAGGGGTTGGGTTGTGTTGATGCTCAGGTTAGGGTTAGGGTTGAAACTTATGAACCCAATTTGACCCCTCGGGCAACTCGATCCAATCCAAATCCGACACTATAGTACATTGATTTGTTTAGATGCATGATAGTTGTAGAGCCACCACCACATACTATCATTTATATAATTTAAGATGATCACTTCACTTAATCCTAATTGGAAACACTAAAACCTTGATAACATATTTTATGTTTTCTGAATATTTTATTCTTTATCTCCTCTCTCTTGTTTGCCACCCATAGCTTGCTGCCCATAAAAGATCCATTATAAGTCACCATACTAAACTATAGTCATTTGATAATTTCAAACACTTTTTTGTTTTATTTTTCGGAATTTTGTACTTAAAGAACCAATAAAAGCATCAACAAACAAGTGCTAATAAAACATAGGATTAATATATGTAATGAAAGTTGAGTTAAGATTTAAGATTAAGAAGTTTTACGAGATTTTAAGGGATGAGAAGAAGGTTGGGGTGGGCCCAACCCTTGCTTAGCCCAATCCGAAGTTGACTTTGGGTTGGGCTAGGGTTGAAGGAATTTAGTTAGGGTTAGGGTTAGGGTTAGAGTTGGGGGTTTAGAACTTAGGGTTGGGCTAGGGTTGGCCTCAATCCAACCACCCGGCCCAATTTGCAGCCCTAATTGGAAACCAACGACGTCAAGAAAATAGGTGTATGAAACATGTCATGGATCTATATATTATGCCTAACAACATATTGAGCTAGTACATGATGTTCGGTTCGATGAATTGTGGAATCAATGATAACTTTCCATGTTAGTAATAAAATATATGAGACTGGCAACCATTTAATTTCTCACTATAGACCTCATGTATTATATCACTACCGTGGGGCATTACAATTGGTTCCACAGCCTATAGAACAACCATCGTATTTAGTTACCCTAAATTTGTTGCTGTCCACCTCTCACCAATGATGTTTGTAAGTTGGAGTTTGTGGATCGCAATGAGAATCTCCAACCAAACCAGACAGCCTTGGCAAAGTTAGCAAAAGAATAAATGCATGATTGTTTCTCCTCTCATTCTTGGGAGGACTCTACAATGGTGGCGAGGTGCGGTAATTCAATTGTGGTGGTTGAACACTGTGTTCCAAAAAAGCTACTTAGAGTAGTTTCTTATTTCGAGTAGTAAACCTCTGTATTTTTGGCATCTAGAACATAGTGATCGACTTTTTGGATTTTCACCTAACACAACTTATTTGGTGTTACCATATGGGGCCTACCTTGGAATAGAAAAAGCCTCTCCCAAATGGGCACTTAGGAATATCAAATGGGTTGAATTTAATTTCGATTTGGCTCAACTGAATCCTAACCAAAAGTCACTCCAACCCAAATTATTATTTTTTGAAAAAGGTACAATATAAAACATATTATATTATGATTATATATGTTTATACAACTACGAACATATTCATATAATATATTTCATATTTTTTATTCTAGCATAAATTTAAATAGGTAAATTTCTTAAACTACCCCTCCTGTTTATCTAATTGACTAACTCTACCTTTACTGCTTATATATTGTCTTAAAGTACCCCTACTATTTCTGACAATTGTCATTAGCGTTAAATACTAACAGAAAAAATGAAATGTTGAATTTACCCTCTACCATTCCTCAAATTTTCAAAGTAAAACCCAATTGATTAAAAAATTTCATCAATCTCTCCGAACTTCTTTTTCCTTTGTTAATCTCTCCAAGAAAAGTGAAGACATAGAATAGGTTCTTTCAAGATGAAAGAACAATAAACCAAACGGAATAGTAGGACCCCTCATTGAAACGACAAATGATTTTCCGATTGTTGGGTTAGCCATGAGCAACTTGGAAACCCCTTCGTCTCTTATCAAGAAGAAGATTAAACCAAAGACATAAAAAATGTTCTTTCCTTGCAATAACAGATTATTGGAAATCTGTAAGAAAGAAATCCAAGATTTATTAGAGAAGGGTCTAATCAGACCAAGCAAATCCCCTTGGAGCTGCCATGCTTTCTATGTAGAAAACGCAACAGAAATAGAAAGAGGAGTACCAAGACTCGTAATAAATTACAAACCCCTCAATAAAGCTTTAAGATGGATTAGATACCCCATTCCTAATAAGCATGATCTGATAAACCGTCTATATGACGCAGAAATATTCTCAAAATTCGACCTAAAATCAGGTTATTAGTAGATTATAATAGAAGAAAAGGATAGATACAAGACTGCATTCATAGTGCCTTTCGGCCACTATGAGTGGAATGTAGGGCTGAAAAATGCCCCATCTAAATTTCAAAGAATTATGAATGAAATATTCACCCCCTATACTCAATTCATAATAGTATATATTGATGATGTATTGATCTATTCTTCATCTATAAAGGCCTACTAGAAATATTTGAATATATTCCTCCGGGTGATGAAAGAAAATGGATTAACAACATCTGCTAAGAAAATGAAACTCCTTCAAACAGAGATTAGATTTTTAGGATTCCAGATATCTAAAGGAACAATAGCGCCCATCCAGAGAGTGATAGAGTTTGCTGATAAATTCCCTGACGAGATCAAAGATAAAACCCAACTTCAAAGATTCTTAGGCAGTCTAAATTATGTAGCAGACTATTATAGAGGAATAGCCCAAGACCACCAATTACTCGAAAAATGATTGAAGAATAATCCTCCAGAATGGAGCGAACAATTCACTCAAAAAGTGAGAAAAATTAAACAAAGGGTAAAAACCTTTCCCTGCCTCAATATCCCTCATCCAAAATCCCCAAAGATAGTGGCAACTGATGCTAGTGAAATAGGATATGGAGGAATCCTAAAACAAAGAAGAGATGGAAAATATGAGATAATCCGGTTCACCTCAGGAACCTGGAATGATACCTAGAAAAAAATACTCTACTGTAAAAAAAGAAATGCTCAGCATAGTCCTTTGCATCACTAAATTTCAAAGTGATTTGATAAACCAACATTTTACTCTTCAAATTGATTGCAAATCAGCCAAAGATATTTTAGAAAAGAATGTGAAAAACTTGGTTTCAAAACAAATTTTTGCTAGATGGCAAGCTATTGTGTCGGTTTTTTATTTTGATATTAAACATATTAAAGGATCTGAAAATGATTTGCCAGATTTTCTGACCAAGGAATTTTTGTAAGGTTATCTAATTAAAGATGACCGACAGAAGACTTCATCTTCCTCTAAGTCCTAATTCCAAGCACCCTAAAAGGACTAATGAGTCCAATCCAAGATCTAATTATGAGATCGGAGCAAGTTCAAGGACTAATCAGTCCCCATTAATGTCTCCCTTAATTAAGGAACCATCTCCAGCGATGGAAGAGGCTAATTCCAGCCAGTATATGCCTAATTCATCAGATTTCGTGATAACTATCTCACAAGAAGAAGTTGCTGCCGTCTCCACTCATGTTAACCCAGAAGGAGTTCTTCAGCACCTTGCCCTCTCCATTCTAGATGGGCATCATTTCACTGTCTGTGGTCAAAATAAGGACCAGAAATATTATGAAGAAATTCTTCTTCATACGGGACCTGCACGAATTCAACACTATTTTAGAGATCCAAATAAAACTAAACTAGCTTATTCCAAGCTAGTAATAGTCAAGTTCATCTCTCTGTCTGCCTGAGGTGATGCAAGCAAGCCAAAATTCATCACCAAGCCTATTGATAGAAGGCCCAAAATATTCAATTACTGAGATTATCAAAATGCTTGGTATAGAGTCTTTCTGTTGCAAAATTTCATTTTTAGACATTCATGGTTCATTCGTTTCTCCGAAGACTTTCAAGGCCCATACCCTGACTGGGCATATGTTTGGTGGGCCTCTTGGGGAGCTTCCGATGATATCTTCCCTCACCAAGAGCTCATGGACAAATATAGAGCTTTTGGTAAAGGAAGAGCTTATTTGGAATTCGAGCATGTAAAACAATTCGAGTTCTTCAATACATTTCGACTCCCCTAGATTCTAAAATGAAGTTGTCACCTGGATATTTCTTGGATGCTTCCAACTATTGAAATGAAACTTGAAATAAAATGGTGGGATAAATTTAATCTCATAGACGTCCTCAAGCCTACCTCGGAAGAAGATGACATCTTCCAGCCCATCTTTGAATCCTACATGGACAAGCTTCGAAGTAAGTTCCTAGACTTGGACCCACTAGATCTCGAAGAAATGTCCTTACGAATGGCCGAAAAGATGAAAGAGAAAAGCAAAGGAATCTTGAAAGACCTCGAGACAGAAAGTGTCTACTCTCTCAGTCTGCACTACGGTCATGATACTATTTGAAAATTCCATCTCATCCGAAACAGTAAAAGTATCGATAATTGTTCCTAATAGGACAAGAAGGTGTTAAGGAAGCATCTCAATAATTTAGATGCGCAATAAGAAAAGATAAATGGTATCTCAATTATAGATGCCCTAAAGATAAGATCGAATAAAGTGGTCTCGCTCTAGAAAGCTTGGCCACCTCTATATAAATCACTCTTCTCTCAAGCAAAAGGTGTCCAAGACTTTGGGTGTAAAATTTGATAAAGAAGTCTATAAGTTCTTAAGAGTATTAAGTCATGTTTGAATGTTATTTTAGTGTTGTGAGTGCTTTCTTTCTGAGAGATTTTTTGTAATCTTGTAAGAGTATCTGTTGTTGTACCTGTGTGTGCTATATATCTGTAAGTACTATTAGATCTCTATTAAGAAGTTTTCCAATAATTATATGCTTTATGAATAGAATTTTCTGAGTATTGTTTATCTTTCTACATAACATCTCTCTACATATCATTACTGTTCATAATCGTTTATTATTCTTCATTATTTTCCGTATATATATATATATATATAGAGAGAGAGAGAGAGAGAGAGAGAGAGAGATACACACACTAAAGTAGAAAAATGCCACGTCATTTTAACCTTTCTTGCTCCCTCATGAAGCCACCTCATCACTCCCATCTCTCTCTCTCATAATGAACTATTTAATTAATTTAATTAATAATCAGTATTAATTAACAATATTTCTTTAGTTATTTAATTTATTTAATTAATTAACAATATTAGTAATACATTATTTAACAATATTTATTAATTAATTATGATATTTATTTAATTAAATACCATAATTAATAAAAATACTATTACAAAAAATACATATAATATTGTTAATTAATTAAATAAATACCATAATTAATAAAGATATTGTTAATTAAAGAATTACTAATTAATTATATTAAAATACCATTAATTATTAAATATTGTTAGTTAATTAACAATATTTTCATAAATACTATTTATTAATTAAATAAATTAAATAAGTATTGTAATTAATAAAAAGTATCGTTAAAAATACCATTAAATATGGTATTTATTTAATTATTTAATTTAGGTATTTTGGTAATTTTGGTAAGCTTGAGGGGGATTTTAGTTAATTCATGTTTGTGGAGGCCAAAACAAAATTCTAATATAATGGTGGGTATTTTGGGTTAAAAAATGAAAGGTGGAGATGGATTTGAGTATATACAGTGGTTTTGTGTGTATGAGGCAATGAGAGTGTCTAAAATGGAATCTTTTTATATAGAGGACAAACAAGGGTATTTTTTGTTGAAGTTTTACAAGGTGGGGTTTTTAGCGTCTTGAATTGATTGGTGGGGTCAGATTGGCCTAAATAGGCTCGGATTAGGTAGATATAGAGGGGTAATGATTCCATTGAGATTGCATGTATGAACCAATGAGATTGTCCAAAATGGAATCTTTTTATGTAAAGGGCAAACAAGGGTATTTTTGGCTAAAGTTTTACAAGGTGGGTTTTTAGGCATTTTCAATCAATTAGTGGGATCAGGTTAGCTTAAATAGGCTTGGATTAGGCAGATCTAAAGGGGTAGTGATTCAATTAATTTATTAACTTTGAAACAAAAACTTTGTGTGATGGAGGGAAAAATGATGAAATTTTTTGTTAAAATTTGGCAGGGTGATGTTTTTGAGCATTATGGGTTGACTGGTAGGGTCAGTTTGGCCTAATTGTGTTGAGATCTGGCATATTTGGAAAGGACTTTTTTCAGTAAATGCGAAGCTTTAAAACAAAATCTTGGTGTAATGAAGGGGCAAACAAAGCTTTTTGGGTTGAATTTTTTGTGGGTAGGGTTTTCAGAGTGTCTAGGATCTGATGGAAGCATTTGATTGGTTTTCGAGGGCCAAAATCATAGAAATTTGGGTCAACAAGAGCATATGAAATAGAATATTTGTTCGATGATGGGGCAAATGGATGAATTTTAGGTTGAAAATTTATAGGTAGATGTTTTTGGTGTGTCTATAGTTCAATTGTATGGTTTAATTGATTTAAGTGTTAGGATCAAGGAGATTTGGGTTGTGAGTGCTTCAGGCTAATGTGAGGGTTTGAAAGGGAATCTTGGTTTGATAAAAGAATAAATGGAGGAGAATCTAGGGTTGAAATTTTAGGGGTATATATTTTAAGAGGTCCTAAGTCTGGTGATGGTGTTCGAGGTTTTTTAGGTACTTTGGAAGGATTGGAACAGTTTGATTGGGTGTTTGGGTAAATTGAGGTTTCGATGGCAAAATGAATAAAAATCAAGTGTTGACAATAGGGTTTCTAGAGGTACTGGTCTCTTGTATCATTTGGTGGGGTTTGATTGGTCCATAAATGGAATGATGAAGGGCATTTAAGAAATGGATATCCTGGCCAATGAGATAACCCAAATTAAAATCTTAGTGCAATGAAAGTTTAAATGGGGTATATTTGTGCTGAAATTTTGTGGTAAGGTGTTTATAAATATCTAGGGCTCTTTAAAATCCCATTGACTCTAATTTGCAATTTAGTTAAAAAATCTCGTGCGTTGCACATGTTCCGACTAGTATAAAATATTTTAGACTAAAGAATATGGGAAAATTTCCACTTTTCCATATTAAAAATTATATATATATATATAGTCCATTTGGTTTTTGTCGATTTACAAATAACCAAACCGAAATTGACTCGACCTGGTTAGGTTGGGAAATTGTTGAACTAAAACCTACTAGAAATACTAGAAAATCGACTAACTCGAGTTGAGTTGGGATGTGTTGGTCAATTTCATCGGTTTGATGAACAACCTAGCTGAAATTAATTATTGTTATTTTTGTATTGTAAAAAATTATTAAAAGTAGTATATAAAATATAACTAATTATTAATTATTTAAAAGGATAAAGTATAAAACAATTGTCTACTCTTATGTGCTTTTATTGTTTAGCTTTTGCTTAACAAAGCTCATGCATCGCACGGGTCCCCGCTAGGTGCAACTTGAGTGGGTTGGATCGAGTTGAGGGTCAATCCAATCCTAAGTCTCAAACCTCAAGCTCAAGCTTGGTCCAATTCAAGGTTAATTCTGAGTTTACCAACCTAGGCGCAATTCAACCTTAACTAAGCATCTCAGGTTTAGGAATGGCAATTTCTACACTATCCGGTGGGTATCCACCCCTACCCACCTCGACAGGGTGGGTTTTTCTGTTTAAAGGATGTGTTTTGGGGCAAATCGGGTTTTGGGATTCTATAACCCGCATGTGATGGGTAGGATACAATATTAGGCTAAACCCAATCCCTCAACTTGCATATTGTTGGAAAGCATATAAGCTTTATATACTAGGTAAATGATAATTGATAGTTTATATGTTCTTTTACATCTTAATCAAATAATTGGAAATTTTGTTGTTTATTTATGTTATTTTACTTATTTATTACTTTTATATAACAAGAAATAATAGGAAAGTAGATACGGATTTTGAATACAAGGAGGGTTTTACATTTTCATGTATAGGGAGGGTTTGGATTCTCAAAATCCAACCTGTTAGGCAAATAGAGTCTATAATTTATATTTGATTGTATTAGGTTGGGTTTGAATTGAATACACCCAATTTGCACCTTTAACTCTATTGCCTGAAATTAATTTAAGAAAGCCTGTGCATCGCATGAATCTTGCTAGTTATCATATATAATATTGTATATGTAATGAAATTCTATTAATTCACCTTTTCTGTTAACCAAACTTTCAATTATAAAAATCAAAACCCAAAATCTAAATATACAAAAGCTGGATCAATGAACAATTTTTTTAACCGAATAATAATCACTCCTACTTAATATAACTTTTTCATTACGATAAACAGAAAAACTATATAACTTGCCCCCTAAAAGAAATTTTCTGACTCCATCACTGGGAATATGATAAAATAGGTTTAAATGAGCTCCCAAAAAACTTATGATCTTCGTAGAGAGGTGTGAATAAGTGAGTCTAAAATTTTATAAAAAAAAAAAAAGAAATATGTGAGTCTAAATCACTTACCCACAAAACATGTACAACCCCATCAATTAAACATATTTTAGATGGACGGCTATATAGCATGTTCTGGGTATGAATCCAAAGTCCAAACCTTGGTATATCGAAGATGCGAATAATTCACCTTATAAAAAAATAAAGGAGATAAAGGATCACCTTACAGTGGCCATTTTACAATCTACATATTATCTGTCCTTACAGAGTTGCAGGAACCAGTTATGACAGTTGTTCTCCAAACTTTTGCTTATTCTAATTTGATTTTGTCTTTTTAGCCTGTTCCAGTTTTGCCGACTTTAACAATGGGCTTGGTGTATATTTTTCTTTTCCTAACTTCAACCACGTACTTACACTTTTCCTTTTTGGTAAGCAAATCTAAATCTAGAGTGATCATCCGATAGTCTTGATTGCGATTTGCGATGCTTATGAGTTCTCTAGTAAATACCGGGGAGGGGAGAGAGAGAGAGATTCTTTTTTGCTTTAATAAAAAAAAAAAAAAATAAGAAAAGCGTCGGTTAGCTTGTTCTTTGGCAGAATTAAAGCAAAAGGAAAGCGGCTAGTGTCGAGTGAGAGGAAAAAGAGAGAAATGGATCAAAGTTGGCTTCTCTAATTCTTTTCTTGATGTTGGAGAAACTGAAAGACAGTTGCCCCACTCGAGCAAAAAAGAATAATCCTCTCTCTCTCTCTCAATCAGCCTCTAACAAAATGAGGACTTCCCCTCTGTTTCCCATTTCGCCAAAAGCTCTGTCATCCGCTTATCAGCTGAAACCGAGCTCAACCAGGAGGAAAGAAGAAGAAGAACAACAGGGACGACTCTACGGATGGCTACTCCGCCAGAGATGGCGAGTACCAGTGGAACAAAGAATGATGGGTTGCCAAGAGCCATCTCTCGGAAGATGACGAGGTTGACTACAATGGTCGAGACTCCAGAGGATGAAATTGCACTCGTTCCGCCGTCCCTCTCTGCGATTGTGCCGATTCTTCGCGTTGCCAATGAGATTGAGGCTGAAAATCCGAGGGTTGCCTACCTCTGTAAGCTTCACTTGCCTGGACACTCACATTGTACTCATGGCAGCTCTGTAGTTTTATATGTATTGTAGATGTGGACGGTAAATACAAGTATGAACTTACGGCTTAGACTAGATTGGGGCAATTGTGGGTTACTTTTGTTTTTTATTTTCGCAGTAGAGAAGAATCTGCACTTAATTGAAGCTCACAATATCACAATTGTCGCTGAATTGATTCTTGAATTTAACTGTATTTGAGAGATAGTTGAGGAGTTCATAAGAGTAGGGTCATCCGCAATAATTACTTGCCCAAGAAAAGCAATTAATGCCTGCTAATGATAAATGCTTTGAAGGTAAAAACTGCAGAGACATCCAAATTGTGATGGTATTCATGTTTGCATTTTAATATGGACGATTAATAAGCTGCCCACATTTGAAAATAGAAGTAAGAACTGCCAAGAATTTGTTTTTTTTTTTTCCTCTTTTTTTCTTCAATTTTTATTTATAAGAACAATTTGAACTGCCAAGAATTTGTTGAGTACACCTTGTTGACATCATGACTGAATTAACTTTTCTGAGATGGAGCTGGATTAAATGGGTTAAGTTTTATATGATATAGTCGCATGTTTTGATTTCATTTTCTGTTTCAGAAAACTAGGTGGTTGAACAGCAGAGAATGCTTCTAATAATCTGTTGTTACTACTCATAGACTTATTCCTACGATATTGCTCTGGTCTACATTAAGTTAAAGAAATTATTGAGGTCCACCTCAAGTTAAGAAATCCATATAAATCAATATATGATCTATTCTTGTTGATTCTTATAGAATTGCTTTAATCATCTTTTTAGTCCTTGCTTCATGGCTTTCCATAACACTCACTACATTTAGAATTGTGACTTATATGTAAATATCTTGATCTTTTTTAGGTGTTAGTAGTTTGGTTGTTTATCAAGATGCTCTATGTTTTATATTTTATCTATCTAGACATTTTATAATTGGCATGATGTTTGTGATGATATTATATTGAACTATATATAATACTCATAGAAATGTTCAAACAGGTCGCTTTCATGCATTTGAGAAGACTCACAAAATGGATTCTAAGTCAACTGGACGTGGTGTTCGTCAGTTCAAGACCTACTTGCTACATAGGCTAGAAAAGGTAGCCTGATAACTTTAGACCTTGTATTTCCATTTGAAGGTTATACTTTTCTTTCTTTGTCCAAGGATAGCCTGAAGATTTTGACATTTAATGGAATATGCATCGTTTCTGTCTCATATATTAATTTTTTTCTTGATCAGTAACTAAGAAAAAGATTTTATTAAGATTAAGAGAAAGCACAACAACAAGAAATGTGGAAGACACAAGTAGACACCAGTTGTATTGCTTAACTAGATCATACGCCAGGCTGTTGGCAGATCTTCTAACCCAATTAACTTGAATAAACATGTCCCTAGAGAGCCATTTGAACCGCCTGAGAACATTCCTTAGGTGCCAAGATACTCCTTCCTCCTTTATCCAGTCCACAACTATTTTGGAATCGCCTTCAATAATTAATCTTTCAAGACCCAATTCTTTGTCTCTTTTTAACTCCAAAAATAACTGCCAAGAATTCTGCAGTTGCCACATCACTTTGCTTAATTGGACCTGAGAAGAAAGCACATATGTTTTCTTCCCCATCCCTGATCACCCCTCCACTTCCAAAGCAGTTGCCCAAGAATACATAAGGAAGAGCATGAGGGTCAAGCTTACCACTGGTAGGAGACAAGTTTTGAACAAAACAACGACAACCAAACACACAAATGGGAATAGAAAAGAGGGGGGCTTTAGGGAATAGGAGCTGATGAGGGGGCTTTAGGGAATAGGAGCTGATGAGGGGCCTTGTACCCTAACACACGAGATGGCATACGGTTGATGAGATAGGTAGCACATAACACATCATCCAACCAAAAACGTTTTGGAACACTCATATGGATGAGTAACCCACAAGCCACTTCAAGTAGATGGCAGTTTTTTCTTTTTGCAACACCATTTTGTTGAGGAGTTTTGGCACGAGAGCTACGGTGGATAGATCCACACGAAGCAAAGAACTCTGTGAGATCACTATGGAAATATTCTTTGGCATTGTCAGACTGGAAAATTTGGATCTTTGTCTGAAATTTGGTTTATATTATGTGTTGGAAATCTTTTACGATCTTTAGTACTTCATCCTGGGACCTCATGGGGTACACTCATGTATATTTGGAATAGTCATCAATAAAAGTAATGAAATATTTATAGCCAATTTTAGATGGTAAAGTAACAGGGCCCCAAACATCAAAATAAACAATATGAAAAGGAAATTCCGATTTATTATTTCTTGAAGAAAAATGAGTTCTACATTGTTTGCTCAACTGACAAGTTTGACATTTGAACTCATACACTGACACTGGTTTAAATAAATCTGGAAGTAAGACCTTTAACGGCTCAAACGATAAATGGCCCAAACGACTATGCCATAAGTAAACTTGACTCATACTAGACTGACTCGTAGACTCAATGACTGCAAGAGTAGCTTTGTTCTCCAGCATGTAGAGACCATCCACCATACGACCTCTACCGATCATCTTCCCTGAGTCCAAATCCTGTAGAACACAAGAAGGAAAAAAAGGTCACTGAACAGTTTAATGATTTTGTAATGCTACTGACTGAAAACAAATTTAGAGGTAATTTCAGGACATGTAATACGTTAGAAAGGGTAAGTCCAAAAGGAAGGGTTATGGTTCCTTGACTAGCTATGTTGGAAAAAGAACCATCGGCTAATCTCACTTTGTCCCTACCAGATAAAGGTTGATATGATTGAAAACAATTTAACTTACCCGTCATATGGTTTGAAGCTCTAGAGTCGTTTATCCAAGGGGAATCAAATGAATGGGAAGACACATGGAGGGCTGTGGCAAGATTACCATTACCTGAAGTAGATGCAAAGGAAGTCGAGGCAGGAGGAGTAGAATCCATCTGGCAGACTGCTCTCCCATACAGATCTAAGTGGTCACAGAAAGAATTAATGATATCTTCCTGGGGATTGGCAACGGATGGGTGGTCCTGGTGAATACCAGTAGATGACTGAGGCTCTTGAGAGGCCAAGTTTGTTGTATTGAACTTTTTTTGACTATGCTGTCCTGTCTTCTTATTCTAACTTGATTTCTTGCTAAACTCCTGGGCCAACTTTGGCTTTCCATGGAGGTCCCAATAAGTATCTCGAGTATGTCTGGCCTTCTGGCAATGAGTATACCATAACTTATCCTTAATCATCCACTTTCTCCCAGAAGTCACCGTTCTTAAAGGAATTATTGCCTCTTACACCCATACTCCCTTTAGCCACTAAGGCAATCTGCTCCCTCTCGGAGCTATTCATCACACTTCGTCTGCTCTCTTCGGATTGAACTAGAGCATACATTTCTTGTACTGAAGTAAGATCTTTACTTCCTAATATCTAAACTCTGAGGGACTCATATACAGGGTTCAGCCCCAAGAGGAAGGCAAAAACTCGTTGTTGGGAAACCAGAGACTTGTAGGCCTTAGCATCAGCATCACACTTCCAATCAATGTTTTGATAGAGATCTAGTTCTTTCCAAATTGAGGTCAAATCTGAATAATAGGTTGAGAGGGTCCTCTCCCCCTGCTTACAAGTAGAAGAAGCAACTTGCAACAGGTATATTTTGGCATAATGACGTTGCTCTGAATAGGTAGATTTTGCTTGCTCCCAAATCTCAACACCTGTTTCAGCCCACATGAAGGTCTTCCTGTTTGGAGGTAACATAAAACGTAACAGCCATGGCATCACTATTGCTGCTTTCTTGATCCCACATCCCACCTATCATGCTCTACCCCCTAAGACTTTGGTTCTTTTGTTCTACCATTAATATAGCCTACCTTCCCCCTGGCTGTTATGTATAATTTGATTCCCTTTGACCATTCTAGGTAGTTAAGACCATCAAAAGGTATCACAGCCATGGGGAAACTCATGTCAAATCCCCCACTCACTCCACCTTGACTGGAGGACCCACTAGATAGGATAGAGTCCTCAGATGACATGTTATAGGGTAGTTCTGTTCAAAAACATCAGTTTAGCCACAGTTTATTAACAGTTCAGATTGGTTCATCCAAGTTCAGCCACTGTTCAATTTCAGTTCAGTCACAGTTCAATCTCCAATTCAGTTTAGACACAGTTCAGTCCCCAGTTCAGCCACAGTTCAATCCCCAACCCAGTTCAGTTCAGTCTTAGTCAGGTATAAATCTTAGGGATTCCACACATCTACTGGAAAAATTTCCAAGACATATAATTGATCACTGTCTTACAGTTACAGGGCATTCAGACCTAAATCACCCAATTATTTGGGCACAGAAATGGATCACATGATCCACAAGACTGAAAAAATTCACAGCACTTACAGGTCATTCAGACCTCCATAACCCACTTACTTGGGTACAAAAAAGGACCACACGATCCACAGGAAAAGGTAAAAAAGCCTTCACAGTGTTAAACTTCCCTCTCTTTAATTGTTTCTTGGCACACAACCAAGAGAGAAGGGAAGAAAGAACACATAAACCTTCAGATCCGTCCAATGCACTTCCTTGACAAATTTGATCCACAACAAAGAAGAAACTGAGAAAATTGAAAGAAGAGCTTGATCCCACGGCTTCTAATCCCAGAGAACCCACTTTGATACCATGTTTTCCAAGCTAGAGATATCGGAGGAGAGGAAGAAGAGGAGGAAGGGAGAAGAGAAAGAGGGAAGAGAGAAGAGAGAAGAAAAGATTGGATTCAAAACATGTAGCTGGCGGCGCCAGCTATTAGCTTTTATATTAGGGCGACCCAACTAATAATAAAAGAAAGAGAAATTACAAGAGTGCCCCTTTGGCACTAAAGAACAGAAAAATAAATAAAACTTAAGAGAAGCTAACTGATTTCAACAAATACCAAGTAGAAATCTGCTGAATTAAAAAAAATCTGTAAAAGAAAAGATATTTTCTTGAAGAAGAAGAAGAAGAAGAGATTTGAGAAAGAAAAAGAGAGCTTAATTCTGGCCTCCCCCTTCACTAGTATTTATATTAAAAATATAAAGTGGAGTACAATGACTAATATGCCCTTATAGGGCGACAAGCATCTAAAAACACATAAAAGACTTAAGAAACAATCAGCAAAGGACCTAACATAAATGCTGTGGTCCCCGCTTCCTATCTAACAATAAACATATAAAATTTACTGTTAAATCTACACAAAACTGATTAAATCCTCAACAAAATCAATCTTTGCAACCATAGGAAATAGACACCTTGATTTAGGGGATCTAGATTGGAACACAATATCTGAGACACAAGCAATTTCTTAGAAAGGAATTTCACTGTGGAGAAGGTTCACGAAGTAGTGGTCTCAATGGAAAAAAACTAAAGCTTCAGGACTTGATGGTTTTTCTATGGCATTTTATCAAGATTGTTGGGAGATAATAATAGATGATTTGATGGAGGTGTTTTTTGAATTTCACTAGAAAGGGAGAATCTCACCAGGAAACAATGCTACCTTCCTAGCTCTAGTGCTGAAAAAGAAAGAGGCTAAAATCCCAAAAGACTACAAACACATTAGTCTCATAGGAAGCCTTTACAAGATTATTGCTAAAGTCTTGGCAGGAAGGTTGAAAAATGTTTTGCCTCAGTAATTTCTCAAAATCAAGGAGCCTTTGTGGAAGGGAGACAAATTATAGACGAAATCCTAGTGGCAAATGAGTGTGTCTAAAAAAAGAAAATAGGGGGAGAGAGGCCTAATTTGCAAGTTAGACTTGGAAAAAGCCTATGATATGGTGGAATGGTTCTTTCTTCTTGACCTTTTGGAAAAGTTTAGCTTGAGAGAGATGGAGAAAGTGGATTAACGGGTGCATTAGCTTAGTGCATTTCTTACTTTTGACAAAAGGAGTAGCCATGTATTACTTTCCGGTAAAAAGAGGTTTAAGACAGGGAGACCCCATTTCCCTATTCCTATTTACTTTTGTTGCTGAAGCTCTTAGTAAACTGATTATTAGGGCTGATCTAGAAAATCAGTTTAGGAGGATTGGAAGGAATGAAATTGTTGTTGCCAATCTACAATTTGCAGGTGGCATAATCATCTTTTGTAAGGGTTGTGATGATTCTAGTGTAAGAAACCTAAAGGCTTTAGTAAATGGGTTCCAAAGGACCTCAACTTAGAAAGTGAACTGGGGTAAGAGCTGTGTGGCAGGAGTCAACATGGAGGAACAAGAAACTCAAGTAGTGGCTGGTATACTAGGTTGTGAGGTTTGAACTTGGCCTCTACAGTATCTTGGACTGCCCTTGGGGGGGGGGGGTAATATGAAAGCAGAAAGCTTTTGGAAACCGGTCGTAGAAAGACTTCCAAAAAAAATCAGCTTTGTGGAAAAGAAACTATATATCCCTGGGGGGAAGAGTCACCTTGATCAAGTCCACCTTAGCCAATTTGCCTACCTATTACCTATCCACCTTAAGAATACCATCTAACATAGCAAGCAACTAGAAAAGTACATGAGGGACTTCATGTTGGAATCGGGTGAAAAGAAAAAGACCACTTGATAAAATGGGAACAAGTGTGCAAACCAAAAGAGTTGGGAGGCCTTGTTATTGGAAACATAATCAAAAGAAATACATCCCTCCTAGGAAAGTGGCTTTAGAGGTTCCCTTTAGAAGGAGATAGGTTGTGGTATAGGGTCATTGAAAGTATTCATGGTGTGAAAGAAAATGGCTGGGAAGCAAAGCTGGCACCTCATGTTTCTTCAAATCCCCATGGAAAGAAATTTCAGAGGTACTACCAACTTTTCTCACTTACACTAGGTTTGATGTGGGATGTGGGGAGAGAATCTTATTTTGGGAGGATCTATGGATTGGGGACCAACCCCTCAATTTGCGGTTTCCTACACTTTACTCTTTCTCCAATCACAAGGCTGAACCTATTTCTAAATTTGGACTGCCTTTGGAAACTAGGTTGAATTGGGATTTTGGTTTTAGATGAGGCTTAAGGGATAGTGAATGTGAGTCCCTTATTCTCCTACTTACAAAACTGGAATATGTCTTTCTGGATCAAAATACTTCAGATAGTATAGTTTGGGCTCCATTGCCTGATGGCTGTTTCACTTGTGCTTCTTTCTTTAACATTCTTGTTCTAACCCAGCCTGGGTGGGGGTGGGGGGTCAACTTCCTGGTAAATGAAATCTGGTGCCAACCTATCCCTCCTAAAGTACAAGCTTTTTGTTGGGAAGTTTTCTTGGGAAGATCAATCTTGCTACAGAAAAGAAGGACAAATAATTGCCTTTCTCCTCACATAGTCACATGTGTTTCCTTTGCAAGGAGAGTAGTGAGACTCTCTCTTGTCTATTGCTCTCTTGTTCCTTTGTATTTGGGAATACTCTTCGGTAAGAAGAGTAAATCTAAGGAGATACTGATTAAGTCATAACAGTTTGGACAACACACTGGGTAAAGAGTAAAGACCATTGACCTTTTCTGTGAGTTCTCAACCAGTGTATTTTAAGGGCTTGGACTGTTGTGGCGCAATCAGATAGACCTGTAGAAAAAGTGCAGATGGAATGGAGACCTCCAGCTGGGAATAGTATGGAATTGAACATTGATGGCATCTCGGTGGGCAACCCAGGAAGAGCAGGCATAGGGGGTGTATTCAGAAATAACTGGGGAGAGGTAGTGGCCCTGTATTGGGTCCAATTGGCTTTGGAGATTCAGTTCAGGCTGAATTATGGTTTCTGCTACAACGGATGAGGCTTGCTGTACAACTTGAATTCAAGGAACTGGAAATTGAAGGAGACTCACAATTAGTCATTGCTTGGACAAAGAAAATCAATTCAGCCCCTTGGAAATACAGTCAAACTTTTGGGGAAATTGATGCCCTAGCAAAAAGATTCAACGCGACTTTCAGCTGGGAAGGACTGCTGAAACAAGGAATTGACAGACCTCTTCTATTTTGGGCAAAACTGTAATATGATGTAATCTGAGATGGAGAAATGATTTAATGACTGTACTAAATTTTATGAATTATTAATGAAATTCAACATTTCCACGGAAGTAACACCTGCTTGCCATTTGAATCCCTCTACTTTTAAATGATCTTGGGTATGGATTTGTGGTCTCCAAGATCCCCTGCAGAAATTTTCTTTTCATGGCCAGTTTTGAATGGAACTAGAAATCATAATTGGTTTGGTCGTGTGCTTTTGTGGTCCGTAGGGAACTGTAGAAGGAGAGGAATAGAAACAAAGAAAAGCTCTGGTCAAGAAACAAAGAAAAGCTTTGGTCAATTATTGGAAAAAGAATTCTAGATTGGGTCTTGATTCTTTCAGAATTTTTGGGTGTCAAGATCTTCATTTGGAATTGATTATATATCTTCTTTGAAAATGGATTTGAGGGCTTGATGTATTGTATCTCTCTTCTTTTTTGACAAGTTTATATTTTGTTTGGGTGATTCCTCATCACCTCTTTGATAGTTTGATTGTACTCTAAAGCCTTTTATCTTTTAATGAACTTTATTTCTTATTTATTAACAAAAAAGGGTCCCACACCTTTTGAAGTACGTACTTTTTTTTTGAGAAGCGGAGGTGATCACATTTCTTATGAAGAAGCCCTCTGGTGGGCTTTGCTTTATAAATCTTATAACATCTACTACCTGTATTCAGCAGTAAAATTTGATGCAGATTTCATAGCTGTGTATTTATAGATGGGTCCCTAGGTTGACCAATGATCTAGCTGACTCTCTTATAATGGATAAGGTTAGCAGAAGAGATCTTCTATGGGGGCACCAGGTTTGGGGGTTCAAATATGAGGCAATAGTGTTCTATTGTTTATTTGTGTATGGTCAGATTGTGCTGTGTAATTGTCTCCCCCGGCTCAGTTTTTAAGTTGGTTCTTGATAAAAAAAAATCTTTGATTATTTTTAGTGATAAAAAAATTGTATTGAATTGAAGCTTGAATTTCAAGTATTACATATATTAAATATGTCAAGATCTATTTGGTGGCAGGAAGAAGAGGAGACAAGTTATCTAGCAAAAAATGATCCAAAGGAATTACAGAGATTCTATCAAAAGTTCTATGAAGAGAGAGTCAAAAAGGACCAACATAAAAGACAACCGTAAGGCTTTACATTGAATAAATTGATTTGTTCAAATTTTTATCTGGACATACCTTTGACTGTTCTGAAGACCAGAACAAAATATCATATTTATTATGCTTATCTCACTCATATTCTTGCAACCTATTGTAGTGCGGAGATGGCCAAGATCTATCAGATTGCTACAGTGTTGAATGATGTACTGAGAACAGTTTTACCTCTAGAGAAGGCTGAAGATCTGGTCTGATTTGCATAATTATTCCATAGCCATATAAATGTTTTTAACATTTTTCACACTTGGAAATGTATACAAAGCTGAAGGAAACTAAATTGCATACTGTATTTGCAGATAAACAGATATGGCAAAGAAGTTGAAATGAAGAAGGAGCATTATGCACCTTATAACATTCTTCCCTTGTATGCAATTGGCACTAAACCAGCTATTATGGAATTTCCTGAGGTTAGATATGTGTTTCATATGTTTTCTCAATTGTATCTGCCTGATCACATTCGTTCTTTATTTTGACACGACTGAGCTTCATTTTTTTTCACTGGAAGCACAGATCAAAGCAGCACTCAATGCTTTACGTAAGGTGGATCATCTTCCCAAGCCAAGTGTTCAGTCACCATCTAATGATGCAGAGGACAGAGATAAATCTATCAATGATTTGCTTGACTGGCTTTCGTTATATTTTGGGTTTCAGGTAATGGCATTGGCAGTCAAATTCCCTATTGATGCAATGTTTCATTGTTGCTTTACATCAACAGATCAATCATCAATATATTTACTATTTTGCTTAATTCTGAAAGTGTGGTTCCATGATGTTTTCCTTTAGAGTGGTAAGGTGTCCATAACAATGAACCAAAATATCAATCTGCTATGTGCACAATCATTATTCTAAAACTTAAAAATTTTACTTGCTAACTGTTGATTCAAATTGATCTTTTACTCTGTCAAATTAATTCTACTATAACGGTTGATTCTAGTTTATAAATAAAAAGTAAAGAAGAAAGCTGAAGAGAAGAGAAAAAGGAAAAGAAGGTGCAAGCTAGCTTGCTGGTAAAGTCTTTGGTTGGTTGTAACAGAGACTTGGGATGGAATCCTGTCTTCACCAGAAGGTTGTGGCGGGGCAGGTTGGGGGGGGGGGGTGTGAGAGAAATTGGTGGTGAGAACAAAAACTGTTTCTTTCCTCAATGAACTGGTATAGAAAGATAGGAAGATCTAATAACATGGGTAAAATGATAATACCACACATACATAAAGCTGGCACATAATCTTTAACTAAAATGATATAAATAACTTGCTTGCACACCCTACCCACTTGCACACCCTCTCTCTCTCTCTCTCTCTCTCTCTCTCTATATATATATATATATATATATATAAAGTCGAAATGATAGTGTTGAAGCTCCTGGGCCTCCCTTTCAATCTCTGAGCGGTAAGAAGGTTCGAGAGTATTGTGAATGCCATTGGAGGGACTCTGGTTAATTTTGATATTCAGGATCTTCGTGCTGCAAGAATTGGAATCACAAGGGTGTGTCCTGAAGCTATACCCAGAGCTGTGAAGTTGCAAGTGGATGGTCATTGGCACAGGGTTTGGATTGCGTCAGAAACTGAAGCATCGCTTTAGAGGACCAACAGAGAGCTTGAGGAAGATGATGACGTGGCGAGTCGGCTCCCAGGTGGAAGAAGAGGAGAGGGAGTGTGGGGAGCTTGAGATCAGGGGAGTGGAACTGAATCGGAATGTTGGAATTCTGTGAATGAGTCTTGTCTGCTCTAAAGTAGTTATGAAGAAGACAGAGCGGTGGTGCTGAGAATAGATGGGCGGGGTGGGTCTTATCCATCGGGTTGTTGATTCAGGTCGTGGGGGTCGATTGGCCCAAAAAGAGAAAGGTCAAGGCCAACTAATGTAAACAACCCACCTCCTTTGCACGTGACCTCTAAGGAGTTGAGGTGTTGAGTTTAATGGACGATAACTCTGGTCCATTTTCTTCCCCTTTGAGGACTGTTCATGTTTCTCATCTAAGTTTCAGGAGACCAAAAAAGAAATTTTCATGGGGCTGGCAGGTCAATGGAGGTAGAATGATGAGGAAGGATATGACCATGGTTTTGAGGGCAGAAAAGGTTATAGCTTTTAAACATAACATTTCAAGAACCTTTGGCAGCCATGGCAAGAGGAAGAAGGAGTCTAGGGAGTGGGTGATTTTGAAGTTCATGAGCTTGGAAAATTTAAGTCATTCTAATGGTTTGAAAGTTAAAGCATGTTCAGAGAAGATAGTCCCCCAAGTTTTACTATGGGATACTGAAGGAGGCGGTTCACAAAGAGCTACTGTCAAGGACTTAACCGTTAATGCCAAGAAAGATTTTTGTAGAATATCAGATGGGGTAGAGTCTGGTGATGGAATGTCAGAAAGTGTCGAAATGGAAGAAAATTCTGGTAAGGAAGGAAATCCTAGAAAGGATATGTGTTTCATCGCCTTTGAGAATAAGACTATCTCCTTTGATTCTAGCAGCAGGGATCTGAATCAGGATTTGGGAAGTGAGTCAAGGGACGCGATATCTAAGGAGTCTAAAGAGGCAGGTTTGGCAACTTTGGTCTTCGTTGGAAAGTTGGGGGTGGACTTAGGAAGGAGAAGAGGTGAAGGTGTCTCAAAGCTGTCTAATTCCGAGAACCCCATGCAGGGGAGTTGAGAAGATTAAGTGGATCCAGCAATGGGCAGCTTTTTCATCATCTCAAGGGAGGATTGGTCAGGGACGGTCCCTGCTGTAGATTCAAGAGAATGTACAAGAGGAAAGGAACTAAAGCTAAATCTAGAGTCCTGAATTGTTTGAAAGACAGAGGACATGCATACTGTTTAGAGGCTGATTCAAACAGAAAGGCTCAGGGCAGAATTTCAAATATTCAAATTGATGAAGCATCTATAGGGGAGAGGGAAAAACGGAATATGATAAAGTCCTCTGAAAGGAATTTGGAGGAAGAGAAAGATGTTGGGAAGAAGGTTGTGAAGGAGAAGACTGTTGATTCAGGGGTGAAGATTGTGAGAAATGGAACGTCAAAAGATTCTTTGGAAACCGAAGTCCAAGACGAGGCTGGAGAGGAAAGAAGAGAATGGGAGAGGGAGATAGAGGGGAATAAAGTTGAAGGAATCCCCGAGGTAAATAGCTCCGAGAAAGGAAAGGGGGCATTGATCAACTAGTAGACAGACAGATAACTGTGGGGAAATCTCTTGCCCTTTTCTTCTTGGGGGGAGAAGCGGTGGTGAGGAAGGCAATCAAACACTTTGAACAAAATAGAAGGCAGGAAAATAACAAGAGGAAAGCAACTGGGGAAGGGGGTGAGAAATGGGAGGCTTTAAATCTCGTTGATGAAGAGTGAGGGGAAATGTTGGTAATGTCATAGGTGAAGGGAGAGATCTGGAGTTCATTTGGCAGCTTTGAGGTGGTGCTTGGATTCAATCAATTTTCTCAAGAGATTGATTCAAGATATGGGTTTTCGCTTCTTTTTGTATTCTAGTTTGGGGTTGTAAGATGTTCAGGGGTCTTATTGTAGGGGGTGGGGTGTACATGGGTCAGCCTCCATATTTTCAGGCCAAAGAAATTGAGGAGAAAACTTGCCGCCTTAAGAACTCCCTAAATTGATTAAAGAAGTTGCCTAGGGATTGATTTGGAAGGTTTGGTAATGTGGTTAAACATGTTGGTTTTAAGCAGTCTATAATGATCATACTCTCTTTGTTAAGAGAGATGAAGAGTTGATAGCAGTTTTTGTGTATGTGGATGACATTGTCATCATTGGAAGCTAGGAGTTAGAGACAGAGAAACTAAAGGAGTTTTTGGAATCATGATTTGAAGTAAAAAATTTAGGTCCACTGAAGTACTTTCTTGGAATCAAAGTCGTTAGATCTAATAAAGGCATCTTCGTTTCTTGAAGGAAGTACATTTTAGATCTTCCTAAGAACACTAGAAAGTTGAGGATCAAACTGGCCAACACCCCCACTGAGACCAATCATAGATTTGGGGAGACTGTTGGTGAGCCTCTTTCTAATATTAAGCAATTTTGGAGACTTGTTAGTAGACTGATATCTTTCTATGAAAAGGCCAAATCCAAATATTGCTTATGCTGTGAGAGGTCTTGGCTACCATATGCATTCTCCCAGGACCACACACCTTGTAACAATAGAATGAGTTCTTAAATACTTGAAGAACACTATGGGAGAGGTATCTTTTTCTCTTAACATAGGCACTTGAAAGTAGATGTTTATATAGATGTAGATTGGGATGGATCAGTTGCAGATGGGAGATCCCCACTAGGCTACTATACCTTTGTTGGAGCCTTGGAGAGTTGGAGATACTTTGGTAACATGGATAAGTAAGAAGCAAATATATATTTTTGAAAAGTAAAAATAAATTCCATTAAAAACACAGAGAATACAAGAGGAAGGTGATAAGATATCGCTCGAGAGAAGGGAGAAAAAACTAAGGCACAGCCTAATACATGACCGGCACAAACTACAGCAATCTAAGAAAAGAACAAAAGCACCTCTAGGACTAGACCCTTAGCCAGGCGCTAACTCACAATGCCCTCCAGATTCGGAAGAAAAAAAGCCAAGCGAAACAGAACACTTGTCTGATAAAGACTATAATCCGTCTACCTTTCAATGTAAATTCAATAAGAAAAGAAGATAGAGAATAGAAGAAGAGAAGAGAATAGGGAGAAGAGAAAACCGAAGAAGAGAAAATGGAGAAAGAGTGTGGTGGTTAGAGTTGCTGCCCTACTCAGCTATTTATATGTTTGCATTCTGAAAACATAGTGAAGTTCCACTAATGCTCCTGTTACCTACATAAACAATACAACTAACATAAACTACCATAACTAACATAAATACGTCAAACATAAAGAACATAAAACAAACATGCAGCAGTTGGGACCACATTAATAATTATTGCTCTACATCTCTACACTCCCCCTCAAGTTGGGAATAGATATTAGTCATTCCCAACTTGCGTAAATCTGTTTCCAACTTGATCATTGTAACTGCCTTAGTGAAGGGATCAGCAAGCTGCATATCAGAGGCAATGTATGGAAGACACTTTTGGAGAAGCAACTCTCTCTTTAATAAAGTGCCGATTCACTTCAATATGTTTAGTTTTGTCATGTTGTACTGGATTATAAGCAATGTTAATGGCAACTTGATTATCACAATACAACATTAGGGGCTTCTCATATGCAATGTCCAACTCCTCAAATAAGGATCTCAACCATTACACCTCAGCCACACTATTAGCCATGGATCTGTACTCAACTTCAACATTGGAACGGACAATAACATTTTGTTTCTTACTTCTCTAAAAAACAAGATTTCCCCCCTGCAAAAGCACAATACCCATAGGTAGATCTCCTATCATCTACACACCCAGCCTAATCAACATCTATGTATACTTCTATCTTCATGTGACCATTATTTTTGAAGAGTATGCATCTACCTAAACATCTCTTCAAGTATGTAAGTATCCTCTCAATTGCAAGAAGGTGAGTAATTCTAGGGAAATGCATATACTGGCTAACAACACTGACTGCATAAGAAATGTCTGATTGTGTTAGGCAAAGATAAAGGAGTTTCCCAAACGACCGTTGAAACATAACTTTGTCTTTAAGGGGCTCTCCATCTTTTGCACTTATCCTATGGTTTTGTTCAATAGGTGTGTCGGCAGGTTTAACTCCTAGCTTTCCAGTTTCTTCCAAAAGATCAAGAACATACTTCCTTTGGGAGACAAAAATCTCATGTTTAGACCGAGCTACCTTAATGCCTAAGAAATAACATAGTTCTCCCAAGTCTTTGACTTCAAAATCTTGGTGAAGCAATTACTTAAGAGAGTTAATCTCATTAATATTACTCCTTGTTACCACAATATCATCCACATATATAGCAAGTAGAGTCAAAGAGTCCATTTTCTTAATGAAAAGGGTGTGATTTGATTGGGCTTGCATATAGCCAAAATTTTCAAGAACTAGTCTAAATCTATCAAACCAGGTTCTTGGAGACCATTCCAGTCCATATAAAGCCTTATTCAGCTGGCATACCTTCTTCCCTGCTTCTGTACTATAGAATCTAGGAGGTAACTCCTCCGTGTACACCTCTTCTTGTAGAACATCATTGAAGAAGGCATTCTTAACATCCATTTGGAACAATGGCCATGAGAAATTTGCTACAACAGATAGTAAAAATAGTGTTCATCTTGGCTACTGGTGCAAAAGTTTCCAAATAGTCTATGCCATAAGTTTGTGTAAACCCTTTGCAACCAATCTGACCTTGTATCTCCTAACAGAGCCATCAACATTATGCTTCACTGTAAACACCCATTTACACCTAACCAATTTCTTCCCTTCAGGCTGATCAACTAACTCCAATGTATTGTTTTTAATAAGAGCATCCATTTCTACCTTCATTGCATCCTTCTACTTAAGTATTGACAAGGCTTTCTGTACTATTCTAGGAATAGAAATAACAGTAATGAATGCCAAAAAAGATTTATAGGATGGAGACAGATGATCTTAAGAATGAAACTAGGAAATACAATGAGCAGTAGATGAAGTACAACAGTGCTTCCCTTCGCGGACTACAATTAGAAGATCAAGATCATTTGAAGGAGGTGAAGGCTCAACAATGGGAGGTATCTCATCTGTAGTGCTAGGTAAAAGAGTTGTTGTACTTGGATCTGGAGCTGTAGAGGAAATTGGAGTTGGCCTGGACTGTTGAGGATTGAAATCAACTTGCCTCCATTGCTTGTGAAACACCCTCAAATCCCTACACTTTTGACTACCCTCTTCACTACACTCCCCTTCAGTGATTGGGATAGGTAATGGAACTTTTGATGTAGGAGAACCCATATCCCTACTCTCCCCCCGAGAAGAAACTCTATGACAATAGGGTACATTCTCAAAGAACGTGACATCTATAGACATCGTTTCCTAGAAACAGGTTCATAGCAACAATATCCGTTTTGATTTTGTGCATACCCAAGAAATATACACTTGGCAGCTTTGGGATCAAATTTGGAGTGATTAGGCCCAAGAATTTGAACAAAACAAGTACATCCAAAGGTCTTAGGGGAATACTAAACAAGTCCTTATTGGGATATAATAGGTTAAATGGAACTTTCATGTCTAAGACCTATGAAGGAACTCGGTTGATGAGATACACAGCTGTATGGATAGCATCCTCCCAAAAACACATGGGAACATTGGAGTATAGCATAATGCTTCTAACCACCTCCAATATAGGCATGTTCTTCTTCTTAGCAACCCCATTTTGTTGAGTTGTACTGGGATAGGTACTCAGATGGATAACCCCATGGTTAAGGAAATATAAAGCTAAGGGTTTTGAAAAATACTCTTTAGCATTATCTAATCAGAGAATTTTGATTTTGACTCCAAATTGGGTCAAAACCATCTGATGGAAAGCCTGAGTCAGGGTAGGGACCTCATTTCGAGAGTGCATAAGATAATCCATGAGAAATGAGTATAGTCATCAACAAACAACAGAAAATACTTGTATCCCTCCATAGTAGTAAATGCGACATGGCCCCCAAACATTAGTAGGTACAATTTCAAAAGGAACAATGCTTCTTTTATTGCTAAAAGGATAAGTTGTTCTACAATGCTTTGCAAGTTCACAACTCTCACATTTTAAACTAGACACCTGGACTGACTCAAATAAACTCTTGAAAGACCTAAAAGATAAATGACCTAACCGATTATGCCAAAGCATAATCTAACTCACAGACTGAGAAACAAATAATCCCCTAACTTCTTGATCTTTCCCATGTGGATGCCCAAGTAAGTAGATTCCATTCGTCTCACGACCATTCCCAATCACATTCTTTGTCTTTAGATCCTGAAAAACACACTGATTAGGAAAGAAAGTCACTGAATAGTTTTGATTTTTAGTGATGCTACTAACTGAAACTAAGTTAGGGATCTTATGTATCCCTTGCCAGAGATGGGAACAAGGGATCCATCAGCAATGGACACTTTGTCTCTGCCAAAGGATAAGCAATAAGTAGTAAACAGGGAGGATAAGCCAGTCATATGGTCAGAGGCACTTGAATCTATAACCCAACAAGGTCCATTGTTACCTAGGGATAAAGCATGATATGCTGAAACTTTTGTACCTGAATGAGCAAAGGCTGAGGTAGGAGTGGCAGATGTTGTAACCGATGGCTGAGATGAGGGTGCTGAAGTGCAAACTTCACTTTCTAACTGAGTTAGAGTAGCTCGGACAGTAGCTAAAGTGTTTAGGGATGTGGATCTTGTGCTAGAGGAGGATGCACCATCAGTAGTAATAGCCACATTGGCATACCCCTTTTGTTTTTGAGCTTTGCTGGAATTAGATGTGGATACAATTTCTAACAAGTGTCCCTGGTATGCTCCGGCTTTTTGCAATGATCACACACTAACTCCCTCATATCTTCCTTCTTTATATCCCCCTTTCCTTGTCACCCTAAACTTTGGTTTCACTGCTGCTAAAGCTGATTCCATAGGCTGAAATTACGACATAATATTTCTCCTACTTTCTTCACTGTGTACTAGAGAATTGGCCTAAGACAAGTCACACTCTCTCTGGTGAGAAGTTGTTGCCTTAAAATATCATATTTTGAATTCAGACCAGCTAGGAATTTAAAAACCCTATTGGTTTCAATAGGTTTTCTATATGTTGTATCCTTCTGATTTTCCCACTCAATTGTCTCTAGGTGATCAATTTCATATCATAAAGATTTCAAGGTAGAGAAGTAAACGGACATTGGTTTCTCTGCGTGCTTGAGATTATTTACTTCACATTTCAGTTCATAGGCCCCCACAACATTAAGAGGTTGGGAGTAAGTTTCTTTCATGATTTCCCAAATCTCCTTAGCATTTTTTGCCCACAAATAGTTTCGGCTAATGTGGGGCTGCATAGAATTTCATAACCAAATCATGACCAAATAGTTTCCCTGAACCCATTTGGCATATGATGGGCCTTCCTTGGCTGGTTTCTTAATATCCCCCATCACATAGCCTAATTTCTCTCTATCCCCAATGGCCATCAAATCTGACTGAGCCCATTCCGAGTAATTAGAGCCATCAAATCTGACAGTGGTGATCTGAAAAGTGTTTTTAGTCATGTTTCCAGCCTCCAAAACACCTTGCCCTCAAGTCTTCAACTTAGTTCCTTCCATCTCTATTAAGAGGTTTATCAAAATCTCTCAATTCTCAGCAAGAAACCACAGATACAACCCTTCTCTATGCTGAAACAGATCTAACAGTCAATTTGAAATGCTGAAACAGGTCTAACAATCACCCAGAATTTGCTAACAGTCAGAATACTAAAGCTGAAATCAGAAAGCTGATTGTAGGGCTAGGAAAACCCTAGAAGAAATTCTGAGAAACCAGAAATCTTTCAACTGCTCCTTCCAGATAAGTCTAATCTGTCTCTGATTGGTGTCAATCTCAAAGAAAAACAAAACTTACCCAGAAAAAGCTGATTGCCACTTCCAATCCTCAGATTGAACCCTAGGAAGTTCTCATGTAATCGGCTGGATCAGACACACATGAGAAACCCTAGGTTGGCTTTGATACCAACTTGTCTGATAAAGACTGTAATCAGTCTACCATTCAATAAGAAAAGAAAGACCGAGAATAGAAGAGAAAACCGAAGAAGAGAAAATAGAGAAAGAATGTGGTGGTTAGAGTTGCCGCCCCACTCAGCAATTTATATGTTTGTAATCTAAAAACATAGTGAAGTTCCACTAATGTCCCTGATGCCTACATAAACAATACAACTAACATAAACACAACAAACATAAATAACATAAAACAAACATGCAGCAGTGGGGACCACATTAATAATTATTGCTCTACATCTCTACAAGAACCCTAGTCTTCCCTTCAAACACTTCCTCCTGCCCAACTGTATCTTCATCCTACTTCTCCCTACCTCCAGTTGCACCTTTCTTCAATCTTTCTTCCCTCTTCGTCCTCTCAAAGTCTTCAAAGGCTTTCCTGGCAAACTCCTCACCACCCCAAAAGAACAAGCCAAGGCTTTTATCGATCTCTACATTTCTTACAAGGAACTCTTTCAATTAGAGCAGAATCGCTCTCCCTAATTTCTTCATGGGAAGTCCCCTCCTGAATACCCGTGTTTGAGACAACCGGAGAATCCTCGTTAATAGATGCTTTGGTTGTCGACGTAATGATCTTACTTCCTCTTCTCTTATATATCCTCTTGAAGTTTTTCGTGGAGCCAGCTCCCACCAACCCAAGTTTCAGCCGAGAGAAAACTTTGGTGACATGACCTGTATGAGAGTATCATGCTCCATTAACTCCACGAGATTTTTTGAGGTAACTGCTTTGTCTGCTCCCAGACTTTTTCAGCCTCCTCCATCCTACCTAAATCCACCCCTAATCTTTCAATCACCACCTCCTCATGGAGCCAGCGAACTGCAACATTTTCTTCAGCTTGGGAAAGGGCGCAAACCAGGCCCAAGTCAACAATTCCTCCATTGCCACAACCTAAGGCGTCTGCTGAATCCGCAGCAGCAACCCCTTTCGAATTCTCCCACAAGTCACCCCTCCCCACCTTCCCAATGTTTCGAAAATCAATCATCCCCGTCCCACCGACCCCACTATCATCAATTGCTAGTTTTATTCCGGAAATGCCCTCATCTTCAACCTCTTCCTTTGACAATTCCAAAAAATCTAACCATCCACTAGGGTAAGTCCCTTCCACCACGATTCTTAGGTCAAAAGGTTCTCCACCAAAATGAAGCAGCAATGAAGCTGGGACGAGATGTACTTGGTCAGAATTGGTCAATGTAAAGAAGGTTCTTATTGAGATACGAACCACGATTCTAGTCTTGAAGCCAAACACAATACAAAAATTCATCAATGCAAAACCAAACCGAGTTTGCATTTTCATCAACCCAACATATTTGCATTTACACTTACCAAAAGCAGCCCAAGGGTGTAGTGAGTCTTCTTTTTTATATTAATTTTTGTAATAAGTTGGGAATGAAAGATATATACGACCCAACTGGAGGAGTGTTGGTAGTTGTAACTTTAGCATACCCAAGGGTATAATACTAGTCATTTTACTTTTATGACACTCTAATATATAAGACAAAATAGGCACCGCTTTGATTCTCTCAAAGCTGTCCTTTTCTTCTTTGTTTTTTCTTTTTTTCCAATCAGACTATAAACTCTTTTGCCATTGATCAGAAAAAAACTGATCCAATGTTTGAGTTCTCACTAATATTGGAGCCCAATTATCTTTCACCTTCTTTTAAATGGTGAAGAATATTCCATATTTTATTTTTGACTTTAAAAGAGTTCTCCAAGTTGTGTAATAAAAGGAATTTGATCAGGCCATTTTTGGAATATTCCTGGACACGATCCATGTAAACAACCCTGAGATAACCTAGTTTGCTCCTAAAGTTTTTACTACATGTCATTGTCATCTGCATAGAAAACAAAAAGCTTGTGCCTTGTGTCCTCTAATGAATTCTGTTTTCTGTAATATTTTGGAATTGAAGAAAGGAAATGTGGCAAACCAGAGGGAACACTTGATATTGCTACTTGCAAATATTGCATTAAGGACTAAAGCCCAGGTGATTCTCCCTTCAGTGCATGTCTAATTTTGCTGCGATCTATTTACCTTGTATCTTTCTAGATATGTGGTCCTTTCATTATTGAAATAGAATATGAATTCTTGCAGCTGGATGATGCCACCGTACAACATTTGTTGGATAAGATCTTCAAAAATTATCGGTCATGGTGTAATTACGTTCATCGTGAATCAAACCTCAAGTAAGTAGCTTGTTGCAAATACCTTCAAAATTGTATTGGAATTGTTACTGTTTTCTTTATTATGATTTTACTACTTTAAATCTGGATATCCTTATTCATTAAGTCCATTGTTTTCCTTTTCCAGGTTTCCAAAGGATACTGGCAAGCAACAGTTACAGCTTCTCTACATTGGACTGTATCTTCTTATTTGGGGTGAAGCTTCAAATATTCGGTTCATGCCGGAATGTATTTGCTATATATTCCATCATGTAAGTTTTCTTTTGCTAGTAAAGAGCATGAAGGTTCTTATTGATATCCCAAAATTTAAGATACGATGCTGCATTCAGCTAGCCAATAAAGTGATTGGTGGATGTCCTAGCCAAGCAAGGAGCAGGCAGAGTTTATTCTGGGCTAATTTGTAATCTGTTGTAACCTGGGTCACTACATTGCTGAAACTGTAAAACTCTTGTACTGTAATCAGTAATTAATGAATTAATAAATTTTTATTTTCTGACAAAAAAAAAAGATTTTCTGGTTCTTGGGCCTTCCCTGATATACAACAATTTCCATTCATATAAAAGGGCTAGTACTCTTAATGTTTATATCTCTAGGTTTCCTTAAATTTATGTTTGTATCAACTTGATAATTTACCTATTAGAAAAGTTTCTCTCTCATGCTACAAAGTATCTTAACAAGGCAAGGAGCCAAGGATTTAATTAACAGGACAAAGAACAAATAACATAATAAAATGGAAATAATTAATCTGTCTTTTTTTTGCAAAACATATAGAATTTGCTTTGCACTATACTTGAAGTTGCAAAATAAAGAAAAAAAAACTTAAGGACATTGGGTTTTAAGTTGGAAGGATAAAAAATTGAGAAATGTGGAATATGGAAGCTTAAAATGGCTCATCAGTACATCACTGTTGCTCAATGAAATCTTGAATTATTACTCAATTTATAGATTTTCTGAATCCTCCAACTTTTTCACAGCTTTGCATCTATAACTAATGATACTATATATTTAGTTCTAATAAAATCCCTACGAATTCCCACCTTCTAATCTTTTGATAGACCTGTTGACTATGACAACAATCATAACAATGCCTTTACTGAACCTTTCTAGATAATTATCTAGCCTTCTTCAAATTGGACAAGGTCCAATAGACTATATTCTACAAATCATACATGCCCAGATAATTATTGATGATCCAAACTCTTGATTTTTTTGCCTGACATTCTGCATATTAAAAACAATAATCCTTTATTATGTTTTTTAAACTGTTTTTGGCTAACCCTTTTCCGTTTTAAACAATAAGATGGCACATGAATTATGTGGAGTTTTGCATAGCAATGTGCATGAGGTCAGCGGAGGTACATTCCGATCAACACTCCAGGGTGAAGAGGCATTTCTGCGGAAGGTTGTAATGCCCATCTATCAGGTTATGCGCAAGGTAATGAACATCTTGTTGTTTCTTTTGTTATTTGACTCCTAGTTTCATATATTCATACCTCAGCATTGATGATGAAAAAAGGAAGCCAGGAAGAACAAAGCTGGCAGCAGTCACTCAAATTGGAGGAACTATGATGATCTAAATGAATATTTTTGGTAAGGATTTTATGGGATGCTTTATCTTTTTTGTGGTACTGGAAGGCAGCTGTATTAGATGATAATTGCTGAAAACTGTGATCCTTTTGCAGGTCAGACAAGTGTTTTAAGCTTGGGTGGCCAATGGACCTTAAAGCTGATTTTTTTGTGCGTTCAGATGAGCCACAAACTAGAAATGAGGTCTTCTAATCTTTCAAAAATTTATCTTTTTTGATAGAAAATTAGAATTTATTGAAGAAAGTATAAAATTAAGGCTTTGTGGACCAAGTAAAAATATTGCTGCTCCAAGATATACAAATTTTACATTAACCCCTAGAAAAACCAAAAGAAAAACTGTAATGAATAGCTTGAATATGATCTCTTGACTTCTTATACATTAATCCTCAAGCATCCAAACCACCAAGCTATGTCCCCTGGATACGGCAAGGACATGGCTGGACATGGTATTGGATATGACATTTACACATAAAAATGAAGTATCTGACATGATTTGAGACCCTCGTATATCCAGGTATTATAGCTGTTGTAACGAGTAAATATCTTAGGCTGGGCTTCTTATATATTGTTATTATGTTTTATTCTTTTGTTTGTGTAGTTGGACTTAAGTTATTGGGCCTATTTTAATATTTTTTTATTAGTCTTTTTCTGCTTCCTAATATGGGGCATAAAGGCATAATTGTACTTTAAAACATCATATAATATAAATACTAATAGTATGGCCACCCAGAGTAATTTTCTGCCTCGTATCTTTCCATTTTTCTTTCTTCTAACTCTTCTTTTCTTCTCTATTTTTGCTAAAGATTTGACTACATGGTATCAAAGAGATGTTATTCAGTCCTCCAAATCTGAGATTAGTTTCTGATTACAGCAACAAAAAGAAAAGAAAAGAAGGGGAAAAACAGTAGGAGGAAGGAGGTTGAGAAGAAGAGGAAGAAGAAGAGAGTTCGATAGATCTCTCTCTCCTCTCACTAATCTTTTATCAATCAGACTTAATCAAAGTTAATTACAAGCCTGCCCTTAAGTGGGCGGCCTTAAAACAAAAATAAAGAAAAGCTAGCAGGCCCATAAAGAAAGGCCCATTAACACATAAGTAATAAAAAGAACACTACTTAACAGGAGAACAAGCACTGGGGCCCATACGGCCCAGTCTCTCTACACTCCCCCTCAAGCTGAGCATAGATATCAATCATGCCTAGCTTGCTTATATAATGTATCAGCTTTCCTTTCGGAACACCTTTTGTCAAAACATCAGCTAGCTGTTCTTTGGAAGCAACAAATGGCAAGCAGACCTTCTTTGAAGCAACTCTCTCCCGTATAAAATATCTGTCAACCTCTATGTGTTTAATTCTGTCATGCTGGACTGGATTATGTGCAATGTTAATAACTGCCTGGTTATCACAATATAGCATCATTGGCTTCTCACAATCAATACCCAATTCGTCCAAAAGTGACCTAAGCTACGATAGTTCTGAAACTCCATATGCCATTGCCTTGTACTCTGCCTCAGTTGAGGATCTAGCCACTACAGATTGCTTCTTACTCCATGAAACAGTGTTCTCTGCCACCATAGCACAGTATCCTAAAGTAGATCTCCTATCATCAATACATCCAGCCTAGTCAGCATTAGTGTATGCTTCCAACTTCATGTGTCTATGCTTAGCAAACAAGATACCCTTCCCTAGAGTAACTTTCAGGTAACATAAAACCCTCTCTGTAATTGCTAAATGCATATCTTTGGGGGAATGCATGAACTGGCTAATAACACTCATTGCATAAGAAATATCTGGCCGGGTCATGAAAAGATATAACAACTTCCCAAGCATCTCTAAAACCCCGATCCATGGTTTCAAATGTCGCTAATGTCACCCGACATATTCGGAAATGTCGACCAAATTGGTCCAAATAACAAAAAAAATGCAGTTTTTCCTATTATGTTGACAGGATGTCAACTAATTTCGATAAGATGTCAACTAATGTACATTAATAATATTTCCATTAATAATTTCTATTTAATATTTCAAACAAAATATTTATAAAAAATAATTAACAAAATATAAAAACAAAAGAATAAATTAATTACTTTATAATATAAAACATAAAATATTTTTCAAGTAATAAAATATTAACTAGTTAGTATTTTTTAAAATATTTATTAAAATCAGAAAATGTTTATTAAATTTTATAATAAATCATATTCTACATTTAATATAAAAAATCAGAATAAATTTAATAACTTTTATACTAAATCATAATTTATTATAAATTTAGTACTAAAAATCATAATAAATTCATTAAGTTTTATAAGAAATCAGAATTTATCATAATCTTAATACTACAAAAAGGAGAATCAGTTTATTAAATCAGAATTTAATAACTTTTATATGCACTTTCTCAAGTCAATGTATGCATTTCTTTTCAGCGACCGAATTCTTTCGTTGCTGAAAAGAGGAAGCCCAAGACAAATTTTGTTGAAGTTCGTACCTTTTGGCACCTTTTCAGAAGTTTTGATCGAATGTGGATATTCTTTATATTAGCTTTCCAGGTATACTCAATGTGGATCAAAATCAAGTCGGTTTATCTTATTGCTTGCAATTCAAAAAGCCATTTTTTTTTGTATGTTGTTATCCCTTTTTGGTATTTCAGTCTATTTTCTTTGTTGGTCTTCAGGCGATGCTAATTATTGCTTGGAATCCTTCTGGGTCTCTTGCTGCTTTCTTTGATGAGGATGTATTTAAAAGAGTATTGAGTATTTTTATAACTTCTGCTTTGCTCAATTTCTTACAAGGTATACTATCTCTTTAACTTCCTTGAGAACTCCTACTGCATATAGCTGTCTAGTGGTTTCTGTGGCAGTTGCAAGCAATGCTGTTAGACATAGACCAGATGAGGGCAGCCCAGTGCATGAGACACAGACCAGACAGAAAACCGGAAAACTCACTGGTTCATGCTTTTCCAGTAAATCAGCTGTTTATACCATTCAGACTGAAAACTGTCAAATAACTGGGATCAGGATAGTTCACAAGGTCA